>NC_044061.1:28499561-28799561 GCF_902167405.1 Gadus morhua | reverse complement strand
CCAGCCACTCTTTTGTTGCGCTGATCTTCGTCTAGAGGGCCATGGGCACAACTGGAGAAGGCAGGGGTGTCATGGTCATGGATGTCCTGGATGTGGTTCACTAAACTTCTCCATTGCCTCCATGGACCGCTGGGTTGCCATCTGGGGTTGAGGCTGCAGTCCAATAGAGGTGATTCACTATAGCTGGCCTCCACAACTGTAGTTGGTCACACTCTTTGGATGCTGCATCCAATGCCTTCCCCAGACCTGTTTTAGAACAAATGGTATTAATTGATATGCACTAACAAAAACTGCTTCAAGGTTCCAACAATGGATACATACTTTTGGCAATGTGCCACACGTCAAAATAATGCTGTGTCCCTTCAGGGATCAGCTCCTCTCTCACCCATTTGGCAACCTAAGGAGAAAAAAACCAAACATCCAGCTTCAGTTCAATTCAGATATTTAATTCTATACTGCATTTTTATTGTAAATACCTGGCGATGTCGGTCCGTGATCAGCGTTGCCAAATGCAGGTCGTTCCCCCTCAGCAGGCCAACACTGCGCTTGAGCCCTTCAAGCTCACACCATGAGCTGTTGGGGACCTCTGAGCTCTGCAACATGACATAACAGTGTAAGTGTAGAATGCTGGTGGTGTTGAAGGAGGCGTTAATGAACGAAGCGTTGTTGGTCCATGCATTATGATACACTACTCTAGTTAGGCAATACACAATAAAGCTCTATGCATGGTTGTACTAGTGGAAAGATGGTATATTAAGATACAATCCTTTTACCAAATTGCAGAGTTAATCTTTTGTCTAATAACATCAGGTTTACCTGAACAAGCTGAACATCCACCACCTTGTTCAACCTCTGTCCTCTATCAGAGAGTATGACCCATACTTTGCGCAGTCTGCCAGGAGATCTGACCTGGAATAATTACAATTATGTTTCAAGTTTCTAAAACCATGGTCTGTAAAGACAATCCACCATGTCAACTGCAAATGCCAACTAAAGCCACCCTACATGATAACAAATAACAAAATCAAAACGTGGAACTGGTCTAGCTCTCACACTGGTTTACCTGCAGTCACCAGCAAGAACTAGCCCGCCATCCATTGCCTGTAGGTCACTAAAATTCTTGGCTTGATCATTCTGCCAGGCCTGAACGATTACAGGGATGGTGTAGCGGCGCTGATGGCGAAAGAAACTGCTCGCACTGATGCACTGCAGGCCAAACAGGGTCAACATTCTTAGTGTCTGTGTGGCCAAACATCCAGTAAAATGAATGGCCCCACTTAACAGGAGGTTGCAGGTTGGCATGTTCCTGTGGAGCATTGGCTGGTTTTGCCAGAAACGGTGGTAGCCACATGATGCACAGACCTAGATATGTAATAAAATAAAATAAAACATTGTAATCAACAGTATATCAGGATTCAATATAGAGTAAGTACTGTACATTACTGGTCAAAGGTTTCATATTTTCAATGAAACACACATGACCAATACAGTATAACACTCAAATATGATGGCATCACAAACCAGCAGACTTAAGCCAGCCTGGTACATACATTGTAAATTAACTGGCAAGACAGTCAGAGCTATCAGATTGTAATTAGATATTCAGATTTTCTAATCAGATGGCCACGTAAACAAAACTGCATAAACAAAACTGTACCTGGTTGATCTTAACAAAAGTTCCTTCCTGCTGCACGATGCTACTATCCGACCTCTCACAACAGGCCGGACAGATGGCAAAAAGGCCCATCAGCTCCTCTTGGCAAACAATGAATTTGTCAATGCAACTACAACAACAGAAAATGAGGGGGAGGGGGGCGGTGTCATTCAAACTAACAAAGCATTGAGCATTCAATATGGTCTATGTTGGTTTTAGATTATCTCACTTGTGGTGGGGGTCACACGTGTAAGGTGGCTCCTCATCAAACAATTTCTCCTCATCCATCGGCTCTTCGGGCACCCACGACAAGTCACTGATGACAGTGGCATTATCATCATCATCGTCGTCAACTGTCTGTTCAGGACTAGCGAGGGGAGTGGAGGTTTGTGGGCTGATTGAAGTCTGTGTGCCCACGGTAACCATCTTTGGCTTCAGGTTAACCTGCACAGCTGTGGCAGAGGCAGTAAACATACCCAAACATATGACAATCATGGCAAATCTAAGCGGCTATGTTTTGGTGTAGGCTATGTATTCATTTCATCAATGTGTATGGAAATGTCCTACCTGCAATGTTTTAGACATAATATCTACCCCTTAAAGAGCCCATGCCATTAAAATCACATTTTTCCTATTGTTTGTTAAATAACATAGGTCTGAATAAGTTTGTGAGCTGTGGTAAGTTTGAAATCTATGCAGTTTGTCTGCTGAATGCAATAGGCAATGAAAGGAAAAAGGCAGAAGAAATGAGCCGATCTGGATAAGGTGACACTGTGACGTAGCGTTGTCAAATTATTATTCATGGCCCTGCCCACTTGGTTGGTTCGTAACCACCCACAAGAATTCTGAAGGAGTCGTGATTGAGCTAGTGCTAAATGCTAATACGTGTACGGTAGTTGCTTAGTTCGTAGTAACAGGCTAGTTACAGAATTTTGAATGCAATGGCAGAACGACATCGAACTACATGAACTGCGACATGCTGCCTGCCGCCGGTTGCCGCGAGGCACCACCGCCGCGAAGCACCACCGCCCGGCAGCGGGCAGCCGGGCGGTGGTGCCTCGCGCCGGCAGCAGGCAGCGCAGGGTTCTGTCTACTACAGATTGATGTGGAAGTGGAAGAACCAGAGGAAGTCGGAGAACCCGACGAAGTCTCTGTGATTCATTATATCGTCTGACGTGCACACAGCTTTTGCCGTGATAATATGTATTATTTGATATAATAATAAATTAACTAAATGAGGACAAAACAGAGATAATTGTATTTTGGTTCTAAAACGGAAAAGGCTTAAAGTAACCCAACACCTTCACTCTCTGTCCCTGAAAACCTCAATCAAAGCCAGAAATCTAGGGGTTATCATGGATTCAGATTTACATTTTGACAGTCACATCAAATCAGTTACAAAATCGGCATATTATCACCTTAAAAATGTAGCTAGACTTAGAGGGTCATGTCCACCGAAGACTTACAAAACTTGTACATGCCTTTATCACTAGGTAAGCTTGATTACTGCAATGGTCTCCTTACAGGTCTCCCAAAACAAACTCTGAGGAAGCTTCAGCTTGTTCAGAATGCTGCTGCTAGAGTTCTAACAAAGACCAAAAAATTTGATCATATTACACTAATTCTGAAATCGTTACATTGGCTTCCTGTAGGTCAGAGAATTGATTTTAAAATCATGTTGCTAACCTATAAATCCCTACATGGTTTAGGCCCAAAATATTTAACTGATATGCTTCCACTACATCATCCTTCTAGACCACTAAGATCCTCTGAGACCAATCTGTTAATATCCCCAGAGTAAACACAAAACATGGGAAAGCAGGATTTAGTTACTATGCAACAAATAGCTGGAATAAAACTCCCAGAGGATTAAGACTTGCCCCCAACTCTGAGCACCTTTAAAACAAGACTGAAGACTTTTATGTTTGCTATAGCTTCTGCTAAAATCTTAAATACATTGCACTTTCTAAAAGCTTTTTTAACTTTGGCCTTTATTTTCTATTTTAATACTAAAATGACTTTTTCTATTTTACCCATTTCTTTGCATCTGTTTTTCTTTTACTTATCTATTATTTTATTTATTGTAGGACAATGTTTATATGTGAAGCACTTTGAGTCTGCCTTGTGTATGAAAAGTGCTATATAAATAAAGTTGCCTTGCCTAGAAATGTTATTAGGAAACACATTTAATGGTGTATCATGTCCCTAAAATATTGCATTTCCCATTCAGATAATAAAGATTAATATAGCGCTACGTAACAATTTCACAAATGCTAGGAGAATGTCTCACCCCCTGTGGTGCATTCCTCCATCATTTCGAATGAGGAGAAAGCCTGTTCAGGGTCACGCTTTTGGTCAGGCAAAGCGTGACACTGAAAACGCCATGCGATGTGGACCAAACGTATCTATTTTCACGCCTTGGCGTGATACCGGGTTGTTCAGTGAGACGACCACGGATTTTGAGTTAAGCGCCCGTGGTAGACTCGCTCGTTGAAACGGGGATCTGTGTGTGTGCCACGGAATAACAATGTCATTAACTTGCATTGGAGCAAATTCCGTGGCCACATCACAGACAATTTAAGTGATTCCGTCAGACTACCACAGATTTTGATTTAAGCCCCCGGCGTGGTCAACTGTGGCACACACACAGATTGAAACGGGAATCTGTGTGTGTGCCACGGAATATCAGTGTCATTTACTTGCATTGGAGCAACTTCCGTGGACACATCACGGACAATTTAAGTGTTTCACTGGGACCACCACGGATTTTGAGTTAAGCGCCCGTGGTAGACTCGCTCGTTGAAACAGGGATCTGTGTGTGTGCCACGGAATAACAGTGTCATTTACTTGCATTGGAGCAAATTCCGTGGACACATCACGGACAATTTAAGTGTTTCAGTGAGACCATGACGGATTTTGAGTTAAGCGCCCGTGGTCGACTCGCTCGCTGAAACGGGGATCTGTGTGTGTGCCACGGAACACACAATGTCAATAACTTGCATTGGAGCGAATTCCGTGCGCAAATCACGGAAATCTGCGTGTTTCCGTGATGATCCCATGGATTTCGAGTTAAGCGTCCGTGGTCATTTCACGGATTCCTGTGAGACCAGGTTGCTTTATAGATATTATGGTGAATATGAAAGTTTTTTTACGCCAGATGCATTCAACCTTCCTGCATTCTTTTTTCTGTGCTGTTACAGAAGCAGCTTTTCTCCAGGGTGCCTTTTGCATTCCTGAAATCGTTTTAACCTTATAAGGTGCAATGACATCTATTGCCTTTCAAAATTTTCAAATTAAAGTTTTCTACAAGCTCATCAGCAGAACATGGTTGAGCGGTGGTTAGCAAGGAGATAGCCTTTTGAAAAATTAACATTAGAATCTTCATTGATATACAGTTTTTTTTCACAGTATTAGATTTTGTCTGTATGTCGGGAACTAAAATATATGGTAAAGAAAACAAAAAAAAGTGGTCAATAAGGAAGGATCAGTCACAGAGAGATCAGCAAACATTGAGCCCTTTGTGATAACCAGGTCTTGAGTGTGCCCTTAATGAGTAGCGTCTTTCACATGTTGAGACAGTTCAAATGTGTCCAAACTGGTTAAAAAAAATATATATGCACACTTGTCATTCAAAATCATCAGTATGAAAATTGAAGTCACCAGTTATAACTAGACAGCTCAAATTCTGTGGAGATGCTAGACAATAATTCTGTGAAGTCATCTAAAAAAATTGCAGAGTATGTGGGTGGCCCTGTACATAATTAATAGGAGAACTCTGGGGGAGCATTTCATACAGAACTAAGGTATTCAAATGATGGAAAACTCAAACAAATAACATCTGTTTCCCCTGAAATACATTTTTAAATACAGCAGCAACCCCTCCACCTCTTTTTCCAGATCTACATGCATCAAAAAGGTTAGTTGAGAGGAGCTGTTTCTATCAGAACGGTTGCACTATTATTTTGTTCCAGCCATGTTTCAGTTAAAAACATAAAATCTAGTTTAGAAGTGGTAATAAATCATTAACTAAAAATGATTTGTTATTAAGAGACCTAACATTAAGTAGAGCCATCCTGATGGTGTTGTTGATAGGCTTTAAGTTTTTTTTTTGTTTGGAGGCAAGTACATGGGTATCAATCACGTGACCATGGCCATGCGCCCACCAAGCGATTCCAGGTGAAATGCCGTTGGCTACCGTTAATCAGATGATCTCTCATCTATCTGTGAAGAAATGCAACGCTATTCCCAAAAAATTGATATTTTAAGTTTTGATCCATATTTACTTCCCAATCAATTACGGACCCCCGCTGAAATCTGTTGTTATCTTGCCAAACATCGTCTTTGGCGACATTTACATATACCTTGTCCACCAATCCTTCTCCATACACCGGGAGTCCCTCAAGCATACAAAAGCACGGAAGCTTACATGTATTTTAAATCAGGATGGGTGAATAATCTCAAGTTTATCAATCTGGAGATGAAGAAGCTGTTCCTTTTTACAGAAAGGTAAGATATGTGTTTACTACACGGCTAGGATAATAATTAACAATTGCCAATGGTGTTCGTTTTTAAAAACTGACCTTACGTTTGTTAGCGAAAACATATTACATACACTATCCAGATAAAAACATAAGAACAATTCTGTATGATGTTTATTAGACCTATGTAATCTGAATTGGAAGTGCTCGTTGTCACTGAGCTATATATTGTATATTAATTATTAGCTATGTTGGTATGTGTATGCACCTTTATTTAAACATATTCAAATTTAAAAACCGGATCATTACCAAACAAATATCTTCTTGCGTGACCCCATGTATGCAAAGTGTCCTCCTTTTTTTATGTGAAGGAAAAGGCCACCCTACTTAGATAATGCTATGTATAACTTAAACATCATTGATCTGGCTATATCGCTAAAGTATAATTCCCGATTTGGTGTTCCAAACTAAAGGTGAAGCATTCACAAAACCTTTCAGTGACCCCAACACATCCCTGGATCACAGGTCCAAGAGGATGGGAACAAGACTCATGGCTCATTGCACCTGTAAGGCAGGCCTAGGAGAGGTCTGCTCTCATGCAGCAGCTCTTCTGTACTCTGTGTTGGCCTGCTGCTGCTGCTGTCCATATGAAGAGACTCTGCAACATCAGTTTCTCTCATAAACAAGAGCCATGTTCAAGCTCCCAAAATCAAGGTCCTGGTCTTCCTGATATCAGACATCAGATAAAGACTGCCAGGCATCTTTGAGGCGCTTCATAATAGTGAACTTGCGGGAGTCCAAACAAAGAAGAGTGCCATCCCTCTCTGTCATTGCGGGCCACTCCCAGAGGTAAGATACTGCACTGTTTCAAAACCAGAAGTGTAACGGGCTCTGTTTGTTTGTGTGTGTGTCAAAGGCGGGGCCTGGCCCTCGTGTCTTGGAGGACCCCGGGCAGCACCTGCTTGGACCTGACGGGCTACCGAAGACCGACGCCTAGCTGGGAGTCCAGGCCACAAGCTGCTATAGCTATAGTCACATTTAAAAGACAGGGATTTTGATATTGGCCTCTGCACCACTTTTTCTTTGGTCAGTTTAAATAGTCTGGACCACTTTATATGGTCACTTAAAATTTCTGTTTTTGTTTCTCTCTCACAGGTACATCCCAAAGGTGATGCAAACTGGACTTGCCAACTCCTCTTTCCACCCTGTACTCAAGCACCCAGCTGGAGATGGACTTTTCCTTGCTGCTGGTTGAGAGTACCAAGGTCTTTGATGATCTACATCTAACGAAGCAACAGGTAAACAATATAAACATTCTCCTTTTAGTTTGCCATGGGCCTACTTCAATTTTATTACATTGTATTGTAATATCCTTAATGGTCAGGCTGTGTATTGGTACACCTCTTAATATTTCCATCAGTTCAGGTGAAATAAATGATAAGCCTTTCAATTTTGAAAGTACTCCTATGGATGATTTTCCTGAACGTAATAAGTTTTAGTCAATATGAACACATAAGTGGTAGGTTAATCTCTAAATAGTCATCACTAACTTTTTTTCCCCAGTGTTTGATAGTTGAGGAGGAGACCAGGGGGCAAAGTAAATCTAGAGTATGGTTTGATCAGAGGGCAGGAAGAATCACAGCGTCAGTTTTCAGTGAGGCAGCCAGAGCAGGCACATCTGCATCCTTGATCAAAAGAATTTGCTATCCCCGTGCTTCTCAGTTCTCCACTGAGGCAACAAGGTACATTGATTACAGAACAGTTTCATAGGAGATCTATGCATAGGCCTACTGTGCATCTCTTGAGAATTTCAAGCTAGACAACCGTGCATAAAGCAGAATTAATTGGTCTAGTTTGTTCTAAGGCTTACAGCTTGCATACAATAGTGCTTGCAAGTTTGTGAAGCCTTTGTTTATAAGCCAGTAAATCAATGCTTTTTAATTGTCATAATGCAACACCTTCTGGTAAATGATAGGCCATGATAGACATGTTCACATTTTAATACACATCTTACATTCCAATCTTTGTCAGATGGGGTCAACAAAAGGAGGACAGAGCAAGGGAAAGCTATGTTGCTATGATGCAAGACCACCATGACGACTTCCAGGTGAGGGCATCAGGGTCCATCATCAACCCAGAACTCCCCTGGATTGGAGCATCACCTGATGGTGTGGTTTCCTGCACTTGCCATGGAGATGGTGTTTTAGAGATAAAATGCCCCTTCACAACCAGGAACTGCTCTCTCACTGAAAGCTGCAAGGATTCCTCATTCTGTCTTGGCATAGGAGAGGAAGGGGTCATGGCACTGAGACACATCCACAAGTACATGTTTCAAGTGCAGGTACAAATGCACATTGCAGAGGTGAGTTACTGTGACTTCCTGGTGTGGACACCACAGGAAGTTTTCACCCAGCGAATCTTGTATGATCCTCTCTTCTTCCACGATGCTTACGGCAAAGTGGTGAATTTCATCAAAACTGGAGTGCTACCTGAGCTGCTGGGGAAATGGCATACAGCACCACGCCTTACTCCCACAGCCACAAAACAGCCACATGAAGCGGGATGCTACTGCGGTCAACCTGCAGGCACAGATGTCATAATTTGCACATCTGGAAACTGTAGGCGAAAGCACTTTCACAAGACCTGCCTTAAGTTGACCAGGGTACCTAAGACATGGAGATGTGTGGAGTGTAGAAAACAAGTTTGGTATTACCAGTCTGTGACAGGGGAGCCAATGGGATGGGAAAATGTATTATGTATGTATTGTAATTGCACATTTATTGTTACCACAATGTGACCATGTACAATAAACATCACAAGTGTTTGTATTTGAATGAATAATATTTTTTATTTCCAAACTAAGTTTATATATATATATATATATATATATATACACACACTTGATAGTTTACTTCACAAAACTAGTAGACACAATTTTACAGGAAACTCATAAGTAGGCTTGTATAACAAAACAAAGATTGAGATATATTTACATTTGTACACAATTGTGACACTAAGGAAAACAATGTTAGTGACACCCATGCTATTGCGAGGGGACAACAGATTGGCAAATGTTGCACAGAGCACAGCACACTCTGACCATCTTGTCGAGAGATGTAAGCTCTCCTGGAGTTGCAGTCTGGCAGAGAGAAATAGGTATTGTGCTTTGTAAAATGGTGTACTTGTTCATCACAAGACCAATCACCCGTTCAACGTGAATTCGAACAGCTGCTATCCCCCTTGAATACTCAAGTTCACTTGGATGCAGTTGCTTTTTACCTCTAGTGAAGGCAGGTATTTTGAGATGAGCACTGTACAATCCCACAGCATCTCCTACTGTGAAACCTCGATCTGCTAGGACCAAATCACCAGGTAACAGATTTGCCAGGTAGCCACAGTTCTCTGTAATGTACCTGTCACTTGCTCGCCCTCCCCAGCCACGAGACACAAACGATATGACTCCCTGTGGAGTTATTGATATCAAGTACTTTGCAGTATTGTGGTGCTTGTATTGTGAATATGTTTGTGCTCGGGCTCTTAGGTTTTTAGGTCTTTCAATGAAAATTTCAAAGCAGTCTATTATGGATGTACAATTTCTGTAACTACTATTTTTGAAACACATGGGTAAACTAATTTGAATCTGCTCCTTACTGGGCCACAGTATGCATCTAGACAACCTATCATGCAAGACATTTAATGTACTGTTAAAAAATCGGCCCGCAGTAGGCTTTGACACATGAAATATAAATGAAACAAAGTGCAGTGGTAAATTCAGTCTCATTCTCATTAGAGTCATTCAAAAGCTTTGAAAGGGAGACAGTCCAGGTCCCACCTTGAGGAACTCTGACACAAAAGTGAAGACAACCATCAGCTTGGCAAATGATGGAAGTCCAGTCAAGTCCTGCACCATGTCATCATTGTCCTTGAAGGTTTCCTGGCTGAAGGATAACTTGCTAACCTTTTCCCTGAGCTGATAAACCTCTGACCTCAGTGCAGAACACACTTCTGTCAGTTTCCTCACAGTTTCTTGGCAGGCTTCATTGGAGCATGGTACACTGCTCTCAGCATCGATTGTGGAGTTACAGTAGTTGTGATCAGTTGTCTGACCTCTGCCCTCCTTAGCTGAGGTGTCATCACAGGGTGCCACAGGTCCAACATCATGCGTCCTTCTCTTTCTTTTGACAGCTTGGATTTGCTCAAATTTGCTGTAGCTATTTCTTTTTCTTTTGCGTTGCTCAGGTGTGAGATAATCAAACAAACTTGGCACATAGTCGGGGTGCAATGGATTCTCACTCTTCTGACCTACAGTGGTAGAATGAGATATAGTGACACATTAGATAGATAAATGTATAAATAAGCAGTATAATTGTAGTGCAAACTAGAAATATAAGGTGCAAGTGAACAGATAAAACATATAAGGTGCTTTGAGACTGTATTATTATTATTATTATTATTATTATTGTGACAAAAGTTTCAGCTGTTATTGTACAGTGTGATGGCATGTGGCAGGAAAGATTTCCTGTATCTGTCCCTTAGACAGATTAATGAACCGTGTGTGAGACTAACAGGTGGGCTACGCTGGGTAAGTGAACGTTCGCAACGCGCAAAAAATAGTTTTAGAAAACTAGTTTCATCACATCTGATCATAGCAGAAGGTAATTGTTACGTCAGACGCAACGCGAACGGAACACTTCAGTTACGTGCCTGGTGTAGCCTTGTTACATCTCTACCAGAAATAAGTAATGTTACTCGACCAAAATCGAATAATGCAATATAGATGAGCGGAGATAAAATAATTGTGACTGATCTTATTTTGTGAATCACTGTCATCATCAACATTGTTGTGTGGCATGTCATTGTATCATCTTAGGTTTGATAGCTAACGTCAGTTAAGGAGTTAACTTACCCGAAATGAAGTGTTCATTGCACAGTCTGGAGTGTTCTGTCGGAGTCCAGTGATCCCTTTTAATGGCAGCTAACCACTTATGTCTCCTTTCTGTGTTTTTGGGAATGTTATAAAACGTATGTCCCGTTTCTTTTGACTTACTGTTATCACAGCCCACGGCACAGCAGATAGAAGGCATTTTTACCGTTTACTTTCGGTCACTGGGCGGTCCTAAAGATGGGGCCGGCTTTACGCTGTGACGTCACATGATACCCATGTATAGGCACTAGACATGGGTATGCAAAAATTGCCATGTTCTATGTCGTATAGGCTTCGCCTTTTAAGGCTATCGCTATTGGGTTATCCCTAGGCGTGAGCCGTAGCACTGAAAAATTTGTAATCCTCGCCCACCAATAGCGTGGGCCGCATTTCGCAGATATAGGCGGGCGCCGGCGGCCGTTCTGCTCCCATTTTCTTCAGGACGATCCTGTAGCATACTGAAGTAAATAAATAGATATTGTGGACTCAACGGCGAACGGCCTCTGCAAGACATGTAACACGGGTTACATCTTGCCGTATGGCGGCCATGAGGTGTGCGAGGGCTGCCTTGGGCATGACCTTGCCGTCTTGGCGCTCTCGCTGCTCTGCCTGTGTCGGCATTATGCTGTGCTGCCGGTGGACGACAGACAGCTTAGAGCCGACACTGCCGCATGGGCCGACGACTTTACTGTCCCGCTCGACGATGCCCTCTCTCTCCTTGTGAGCTCGGAGTCGGACGACTCCCACCGCGACGAGGTCTCAGGTCCCCCAACGCCCGGACCAGCTCCGTGGTATCTGGGGGCTCGAGGCCGCGACACGCCCCGCCTATCTCGACCCGCTCTGGCCGATGTTTCCCGCCATCCCGGTGAAAACAATTATCCAGGTCACGGAGACGGAGGGTCTGACAGACCGGGGTTACAGGGCGGTACCACCGCTGGATCCCGCTCTGTGGGCTGCTTTTGGAGTGAAACCGGGGCTCAGCGACCGCTGCCCCACTTCCAAAGACCAACTGACGGCCACCTTACAGACAGCGCATCGGTGTATGATGCAGCAAGAGGCTGTTATGAATAACATCGCCCTGCTGGCGCATAACATCTCCACCGTCTGGCCGAACAGGCAGTGGATGTGGCGAAAACCGCCGGCGTCATCCTCTGCCTCTGCTCCACCGGCGCGGTGGCAGCGGGCCGGCTGCAGCAGACTCCGGGCATCCCTGAGCCGATGAGGAGACAGTTACTGGAGTGCCCCATCAGCCCGGACGTGCTGTTCGGGCCCCGTCTGTCATCTATGGTGGATGACATGCAGGCCGCTTCCGAGGAGGCAGAGGAATTCCGGAGACACGTCTCCCGCCCTCCACCTCCACCCGGGCAGCAGCGCTCCACTCCAAGATCCCGTCGCCGCCATAGGCCCCCGGCAGCCACTGTCGCGGCGCCGCCGGCATCTCCTCCTCCTGGCCCCCAGGCTTACCAGCCCCGCCCGCCTCCATCGCAGGCTGCGGCGAGCGGCCACCGGGCTCATGGGGCTATGTCCCGCCCCACAAGCGCCGGCGAAGGCAATTACGGGGCGAGGGAGAAGTGTGTGACAGCGAGAAACACCTCTTTACTAAAGACGACTGTTTTCTCCCCGTGCCCCAGTTAACGCCGGAGCCTACCGACTCGGCAATAACTGTTTCGCACGCATCTTCCGCTACATATGGGCGGGCCGGCAATACACCATGTGTCATTGGTCGAGCCAGACCTTCATTACCTTTACAAAGGCAGCCTCGCCCGGCTTACCAGCCCCGCCCGCCTCCATCGCAGGCTGCGGCGAGCGGCCAGCAAAGGCAGCCATAAATGTTTCACACGCATCCCCCCCCACATATAGGCAGGCCATCAATAAACCTTGTATTATTGATCGAGCCAGCCCTACATTACTTTCCCCTCACCACGTCATGCCTTGCATGACATGTGGCGAGACGGCCGCTAAAAAAAGCTCCCTGTCTACGAATGACACGCAGCTCGTTCACAGTGTCAGCAGTCTGCTGCCCAGTCAGTGTTATTCCTCCTCCTGTCCCAACGCTCAGGAGAGAGGAAGCTACACTCTTGTCACAAGCTGAGCAGGCAGGGCATGCCTCTGCTAATGACATACACACCCAGCCCTTTCGGGCAGAGCTCCCCATGTGCTGCGAGGAGGACTCCTCCCCTCGCAGCGGCTGCAGGGGCTCAAGCGTGGCTCGTTTCCATGACAGCCGCATCAAAACAAGAGGCTGCACAGCCGCTTTCAGAGCATTACTCAGAATGGCTGAACGCATGCACCCTGGCCAAATGGAGGGACAGGCAGTTCACCTCCGTTCCGCCGCGATTCAACAGGATTGTGGAAGCACTGTTGTATCATCTGCAAATTTGAAGATGTAGTTGGATGGGCAAGAGGGAGCACAGTCATGGGTGTAGAGGGTGTATAAAAGTGGGCTGAGCACGCAACCTTGTGGGGCGCCAGTGCTGATGGTCAGATTTGAAGAGTGATGCTTCCCCAGTTGTACACTCTGTGTGCGATTGGTCAGGAAGTCCAATACCCAGTTACACAGTGAAGCATTGAGGTTTAAGTCCTGAAGTTTGGAGATGAGTTTGCCTGGAAGGATCGTATTGAATGCAGAACTGTAATCTATAAAGAGAATACGGATGTAAGTGTTCTTTAACTCCAGGTGCTCCAGTGCAGTGTTAAGCAGCAGGGCTACTGCATCCTCTGTAGATCTGTTCGCTTTGTAGGCAAATTGGTGGTGATCAAAGGCAGCTGGTGTGATGCCTTTTATGTGTTTCATGACCAGCCTTTCCAAGCATTTAGCAGGTATGGGGGTGAGAGCCACTGGCCTATAGTCGTTCAGGCACTTGACTGCAGTCTTTTTTGGCACAGGTATAATGGTTGATGCTTTGAAACATGGGGGGACATGTGAAAGGGCTAGAGAGCGGTTGAAAATGTCTGTAAATACCTTCTTTAGTACGCGGCCTGCCACACCATCTGGTCCTGCCGCTTTTCTGGGGTTGATGTTTTTCAGGCAGAGTCTGACCTCGTGGGGGGTCAGAGTGGGTGCAGCATCGTCAGAGGGTAGGGGCAGAGGCAGCTGACCATTGTTGTCCCTGTCGAACCGTGCATAAAACTGATTCAGCTCTTCAGTCAGGGTAGCACAGCTGGTCTGGGGGGGTGACGCAGTCCCTTTGTAGTCAGAGATTGCTCTTATTCCCTCCCATACTTGTCTCGGATTGGTGTGAGTGTGGAAAAGTTGCTCAACACGTTGCCGGTGTTTGGCTTTTGCAGATTTTATGCCTCTTCTCAGTGCTGCCCTGGCTACGCTGTACACTGCTGTTTCACCTGATCTGTAGGCTGCATCTCTGCCCTTCAGTAGTGTACGCACCCCTCTGCACATCCATGGCTTTTGGTTGGGGAACACTCTCACAGTCCTCCTTCTTGTGACATTGTTCACACAGAAGTTGATGTAGTCCATTACTGAAGATGTGTATTCCTCCAGTGCAATTTTTGGGTCGTCAGAAGCCTCCAGGCTATTAAATAGTGTCCAGTCCGTGCTGTCAAAGCAGTCCAGTAGCTGAGGGATGGCATCCTCATTCCACACTGTTATGGACTTGGTGGCATGTCTTGTTGCTCTGATTCTTTGTTGGTATGAGGGGTACAGGAAGCGCGAGAGGTGGTCAGACAGGTCTAGGTGGGAGTCAGACTGTACTTTGTAAGCCTTAACAACATTAGTGTACACCTGGTCTAGTGTCACACTGCCTCTGGTTGCACAGGTCACGTTTGGATGGAATGTGGGGAGCACAGATCTTAAATTGGCACGGTTAAAATCCCCAGCTACAATGGATGGAAGGACACCTACTTTCACGTCACAGTGATCCCCAAACACTTTTGGGGAAATTCCTGCGTTTCTCGTTCAAAGGGTCCCACTACCAGTACAACCGTCTCCCGTTCGGCTATTCTCTAGCCCCACGAACGTTTTCCAATTGAGTGGAGACGGCTCTCCGGCCGCTTCACGGAACAGGAATGAGAGTACTGTTCTACTTGGACGATCTGCTTTTGATGGCTCGCTCCAAGGAGGAAGCAGCTATTCAAAAAAAAAGCTGGTGATTCACCTGTCGAATTTAGGCTTCGCCATAAATTGGAAGAAGAGCTCCCCCCTCCCCTCACAGAGTGTGATGTATTTAGGGGTAGAGCTGGATTCAGCTGTAATGAGAGCACGGCTCTCACAGTAGAGGATGGAGACGCTGTGGTCTCTCCTCCGCCGCTGTTCCCCGGGCAGCGTCGTGACAGCCCTCTCTGTCATGAGGCTGCTGGGCAAGATGTCAGCTGCTCACACGAGGCGGCTGCAGAGATGGTTTTCTCGCCTGCGCATCGACCCGGTGCGCCAACGGCGGCGCAAAGTGACCATTCCCCTATCAGTGGGCCCCGATTTGACCCACTGGGGCGATCCCCGAACTCTCGCGAGAGGGGTGCCGTTGGGCAGAGCAACGTCACACATCTCGGTGTTCACGGATGCTTCTCTGTCGGGCTGGGGAGGAACATGCAAGTTTCACGCAGTGGGCGGCGTTTGGCCCCCAACCGTGACCATGCATACAAACGCATTGGAGCTCCTCACTGTGTTGAAAGTGGTCCCACTTTGCCCCATTGTTGACGAATCAACACGTAATGATTTGCACGGACAACAAGGCGACAGCAGCATACATAAATGGCCAAGGGGGCGTGCGCTCGGCACAGCTGCTGAGCATAGCGAGACAACTGTTATGCTGGGCGCACACGCACTTTCTCTACATCAGAGCAGCGTACATCCCCGGTGTCCTGAACAGAGGGGCCGACATAATGTTTAGGGGGGGGTCCCCAACCAGGAGACTGGACTCTGCACCACCATCTGATCAATCAGATATGGAGCAAGTTTGGGAAGGCGGAGGTCGACCTATTCGCCACGCGGGAGAACACACGGTGCGAGCTGTGGTTCTCTCTCAGCGCGAAGGACAATCCCCCACTCGGGGTGGATACGTTCGCTCACAGACCGTGGCCGAACACACTCCTGTACGCTTTCCCACCCGTCCCCCTGATTCCCCAAGTCTTGGACCGATTCCAAGAGGTGCGGCTGTATATGATTCTCCTAGCATCGCAACGCAAGAGTGCACCGTGGTTTCCCCGCCTCCAGCGTCTGCTCTCGGGGCCGCCGAAGGAACTCCCTTGGCGGCGGGACCCTCTCTCACAGACAGGGGGAGCAATCGTAGATTACCCAGAGATCGGCCAGCGCTTGTGGGCCTGGCCGCTGAACGCGAGCGCCTAGAGGGTCTCGGCCTCTCCCAGGAGGTCGTACGGACCATCCAGGGTGCCAGAGCTGACTCCACCAGAGCGTGTTACTCGGCTAAATGGGCGGCTTTCCAGAAATGGTGCACGGAGAGGGGTTGTGATCCCATCTCCTGCCCTCTCTTTGCCGCGTGTGCTCTCTTTCCTCCAGACACTGATGGAAAGAGGGCTGGCCTTTAGCAGGTTAAGACGTACCTGGCTGCTGTTTCATCATGCCACGAAGGCTTCGGGGATAAAACTTTTTTTAGTCACCCCTTAATGAAGCGCTTCCTAAAGGTGTGAGGAGAGAGAGACCCGTGACGCACTCTCTCACTCCACACTTCTCACTGTCTCGCATTAGAGTAATTATTATTATTATTATATTGTGTTTGTGTGTGTGTATATATAGATATATTAGATTGGGCTGTTGTAAAGTTGGTCTTCCGTCCTGGTAGGGGGCAGTATGGTAAGAGAGCTTTGGGTGAAGAATGTTCCCCCCCAACTAATGGTCTGGCCCATACGGCCTTGATTGGGCCAAATGGCATTTCCCTATTTAAGGGCTGCTCATTTGGTGTTTGGGGGCTGAAGGTGGTGCTGGCTTGACGTGAGGCCAGTACGAAAGACTTATGTTTTGATTAGGTTATACTATGTTTTGTTATCTGAGTTTTTGTTTGCTGACTGATACAGCCATTTCCTTTGCATTTGGAACATTGCTCTATTTTTTGTGAATGTTTTAATGAGAATTAAACTGTTCTTAGTCCTCAGTCCATTGCCCTCATTTTTGCCCACACTCGAAATTTCCAGTTGGCCGTATCCCAGAAACATGGGGCGACCACGCTGGTCCCTCACATTTGGTGGCAGTGGTGGGATATTTTTTTTCAACGCCATCTGAGAAACTGGAGAGACGAGGGGGAAGACGAGGACTCGGTGGACAGCGAGGACGAGGCCGAATCTGGCGACAAATGGAGCAGAGGCTGTCCCGAGGGGTTCTACTCGAGATGGAGGAGGAAGACGGCCATGGAGAGGACCAGGCATCCGGCGGAGACCCGCCTGAGGGGTCGGACCTTACCGCAGTGCGTAGGCTCTTGGAGCGGGAGGCGTCCAAGCAGGAGCAGCGCTGGAGGAGTGTCCAAATGCAGCTGAACCAGCTCAGGGAGGACGTCGAGGCTGACCGGAGGCCTTCATCTGCACCAGATCCAGCACCAGCACCTGCAACTGCAACTGCACCAGTAGCGCCTGTGACCTGGCCCAGGGCGGCCACTCCCAAGCTGGAAGAGGATGACGACATTTGAGCAGTACCTCATGACATTTGTGAGGTTAGCAATGGCTTTGGCTGGCCAAGAGAGGATTGGGCTGTCTTTATACTGTAGTACCCTACCTCGCCGGCAAAGCACGCAGCGCCTATGTGGCGATGAACATGGGTCATGCCACTGATCCCCTTGGTAAAGCGGCCTTTACTGTGATTGTGTAACAGAGGCTGCTAAGGGGGAGACGGGGGTCGTGACCCCTTCGTTGTGGATCACCGCGCCTCACAGTGGCTGGGTAGCATGACGGACTCAAATGCTTGCATCACCCGCTGGTTCTTGGCACTGCAACCATTTAGTTTCACGGTGCAGTAACGAGCGGGAAGGCAGAATACTGTGGCAGACTGTTTGTCTCACCATCCTGTTGGCGAAACTCCGGAGGTGGTGGGAAATGTGAGAAGGTGAAATCCTCCCCCTTCTCACTGTCTCGCATTAGAGTAATTATTATTATTATTATTATTATTATATTGTGTTTGTGTGTGTGTATATATAGATATATTAGATTGGGCTGTTGTAAAGTTGGTCTTCCGTCCTGGTAGGGGGCAGTATGGTAAGAGAGCTTTAGGTGAAGAATGTGCCCCCCCAACTAATGGTCTGGCCCATACGGCCTTGATTGGGCCAATTGGCATTTCCCTATTTAAGGGCTGCTCATTTGGTGTTTGGGGGCTGAAGGTGGTGCTGGCCTGACGTGAGGCCAGTACGAAAGACTTATGTTTTGATTAGGTTATGCTATGTTTTGTTATCTGAGTTTTTGTTTGCTGACTGATGCAGCTATTTCCTTTGCTTTTGGAACATTGCTCTATTTTTTGTGAATGTTTTAATGAGAATTAAACTTCACTGTTCTTAGTCCTCAGTCCATTGCCCTAATTTTTGCCCACACTCGAAATTTCCAGTTGGCCGTATCCCAGATACCACGACCACGCCGGTCCCTCACAACCCTCAATGGTTTCTCTCTCCCCCCTCATCAATCTGAGGAGGAGGCAACAGCCCATCTCTTGTGCCCCTTATGCCGCGTTTCCACTGCAGGGTGCGGAACGGATCGCAAAGGTGCGGTAGGGAGGGGGCGGTATAGCCCAGCTCAGTTCCGAGTTCGCGTTTCCACTGCCGACAGTACCCTTTGTGGTAGGCCGGATGTCGATCGCCGCGGCAGCTACGTAAACATCGTAAACAACGTCTTCCTCCTCAAGAATGCAGACGAACGTCTCCACCTCCTTGTTCGCCCAAGCAAGCGTTTTACGCGACATGTTATTTGTAAAGAATAATACCTCGAGGCTACTGTTTGTTTTTTTATCCCCGCGTCACCCGGAAGTGATGATTCTGTCGACCAATCAACGGAGGGGGTGTGTAGCTAGAATTTCCCGGGACCCTTTCAGGCGTCTCGTCTCGTTTTCAGGATTCCTGAAAACGAGGCCAAAACGGGTACGGCTAAGTCCGGGTCACGCCCACTTTTGGCGGTTCGAAACGCGACCCGATCCGCACCTTTGCGATCTGATCCGTTCCGCACCCTGCAGTGGAAACGCGCCATTACGCGCGCTTGCCTGTTATGTGAAGCGCACGGAGGCTCTGCGCAAATCTCAACAATTATTTGTGCATTACAGAGAACATTCCCAGGGCCTCCCCCTGACGAAACAACGGCTGTTGCATTGGCTGTGTGATGCTATCACACAGGCTTATGTGTCAGCGGGGGCAGAGCCGCCAGAGAGTATCAGAGCTCATTCGACTAGAGGAAAGTCCTCTGTCGCTCTGCAAAGAAAATGTTGCGTCTCTCTATGACACACTCAGTTCTAGGTGCTGTCAGAGTGAGTGTGATTGAGTGACTATTCCCCTCGAATATTAAACAATGTGAGGTGGAGTCAAATATTCATGCTGAGAGCTCTGGTGACTTATCAGACACATTAGAGCTGCTCGTTATTGATGTGCCGTTAGACGCATGACGCGTGTTATAATAATAATAATAATACATTTAATTTAGAGGCGCCTTTCAAGACACCCAAGGTCACCTTACAGAGCATATAGTCATCATACATTTTTTAAAAAACAAGACATTGTGGAAAAAATAAATAAATAAACATAAGCAATAAGAAATAAATAAAACAAAAACAAGACAAAACAAAAGGCAAGGCAAGGCAAGGCAAGGCAACTTTATTTATATAGCACTTTTCATACACAAGGCAGACTCAAAGTGCTTCACATATAAACATTGTCATACAATAAAATAAAATAAAATAATAGATAAGTAAAAGAAAAACATATGCAAAGAAATGGTTAATATAGAAAAAGGCATTTTAGTATTAAAAAAATAAAGAAAATAAAGGCAAAGTTAAAAAAGCTTTTTAGAAAGTGCAATGTATTTAAGATTTTAGCAGAAAGCTATAGCAAACATAAAAGTCTTCAGTCTTGTTTTAAAGGTGCTCAGAGTTGGGGCAAGTCTTAAATCCTCTGGGAGTTTATTCCAGCTATTTGTTGCATAGTAACTAAATCCTGCTTTCCCATGTTTTGTGTTTACTCTGGGGATAATTAACAGATTGGTCTCAGAGGATCTTAGTGGTCTAGAAGGCTGATGTAGTGGAAGCATATCAGTTAAATATTTTGGGCCTAAACCATGTAGGGATTTATAGGTTAGCAACATGATTTTAAAATCAATTCTCTGACCTACAGGAAGCCAATGTAACGATTTCAGAATTGGTGTAATATGATCAAATCTTTTGGTCTTTGTTAGAACTCTAGCAGCAGCATTCTGAACAAGCTGAAGCTTCCTCAGAGTTTGTTTTGGAAGACCTGTGAGGAGACCATTGCAGTAATCAAGCTTACTAGTGATAAAGGCATGTACAAGTTTTTGTAAGTCTTCGGTGGACATGAGCCCTCTAAGTCTTGCTACATTTTTAAGGTGATAATATGCCGATTTTGTAACTGATTTGATGTGACTGTCAAAATGTAAATCTGAATCCATGGTAACCCCTAGATTTCTGGCTTTGATTGAGGTTTTCAGGGACAGAGAGTGAAGGTGTTGGGTTACTTTAAGCCTTTCCGTTTTAGGACCAAATACAATTATCTCTGTTTTGTCCTCATTTAGTTGAAGGAAATTTCGGCACATCCATTCCTTCACTTGCTCAATGCACTGGCACAGCAGATCTATGGGCCGATAGTCATTTGGTGATAGCGATACATAGATTTGCGTGTCATCAGCATAGCAATGATGGTCAATATTGTTATTTTGCATGATTTGCCCTAGTGGGAGCATGTAGATGTTGAATAAAGAGGGTCCTAAGATCGAACCTTGTGGGACTCCACATGTCACGTTGGTTGATTCTGATACAAAGTCGCCAATGGAAACAAAGTAGTTCCTATTTTGTAGGTAGGACCTGAACCAATTTAAGACAGTGCCTGAAAGCCCCACCCAGTTTTCTAACCTTTCCAGAAGTAATGTATGGTCTACAGTGTCGAATGCAGCACTGAGGTCAAGTAGCATTAGTATTGAGGTTTTGCCAGAGTCTGTGTTAAGACGGATGTCGTTTACAACTTTAATAAGGGCGGTCTCAGTGCTGTGCAGGGGTCGAAATCCTGATTGGAAGGTGTCATAGCAACCAGTTGATGCCAGGAAGTGATTTAGTTGCTGGAGGACAACTTTCTCAATGATTTTACTTATGAAGGGTAGATTTGATATTGGTCTGTAGTTGTTAATAATAGAGGCATCTAGGCTCCGCTTTTTTAAAAGGGGTTTAATAACTGCAGTTTTCAAAGCTTTTGGGAACTTGCCTGACTGGAGAGAGTTGTTAACTATCTGCAATATGTCTACTGCTAGGCAGTCGAAAACATTCTTAAAGAGGTTGGTAGGTATAGTATCAAGGCAACAGGTGGATGGCTTTAGTTGTGTCACAGTTTCCACAAGATTTTGAGAGTCTATAACATTAAAGCATGCCATCCTTGCCACGTAATTTTTGCCTGAACAGGGTGGTAGTCCAACATTTTTGTTTGACGTGGAGATATTGATGGCGCGTCTGATACCTTCAATTTTATCAATATAAAAAGCTGCAAACTCATTGCATTTCTGCGTGGAATGGAGATCAGGTGGAATTTCTGTTGGGGGGTTGGTCAGTCTGTCAACAGTTGCAAATAGGGTTTTTGCATTATTAGTGTTGGTTTTAATGATATTGGAGAAAAATGTTTCTCTAGCATTTTTTAAGTCTAAATTGTAGGCACGGAGGCTCTCTTTATAGATATCATGGTGAATATGAAGTTTTGTTTTACGCCAGATGCGTTCAACCTTCCTGCATTCCTTTTTCTGTGCTGTTACAGAAGCAGCTTTTCTCCAGGGTGCCTTTTGCTTTCCAGAAATCGTTTTAACCTTATAAGGTGCAATGACATCTATTACTTTCAAAATTTTCAAATTAAAGTTTTCTACAAGATCATCAGCAGTACATGGGTTTAGAGGTGGTAGCAAGGAGATGGCCTTTTTAAAAAGTATATTAGAATCTTCATTGATATACCGTTTTTTGACAGTGTTTGATTTTGTCTGTATGTCGGGAATAAAAGATATGTTAAAGAAAACACAAAAGTGGTCAGACAAGGAAGGATCAGTCACAGAGAGATCAGAAACATTGAGGCCCTTTGTGATAACCAGGTCTAGAGTGTGCCCCTTGCAATGAGTAGCCTCTTTCACATGTTGAGACAGTTCAAATGTGTCCAAAATGGTAAAAAGTTTTTTTGCACACTTGTCATTCAAATCATCAGTATGAAAATTGAAGTCACCAGTTATAACTAGACAGTCAAATTCTGTGGAGATGCTAGACAATAATTCTGTGAATTCATCGAAAAAATTTGCAGAATATGTGGGTGGCCTGTAAATAATTAATAGGAGAACTCTGGGGGAGCATTTCAATACAGCACTAAGGTATTCGAACGATGGAAAATCCCCAAATAACATCTGTTTCCCCTGAAATACATTTTTAAATATAGCAGCAACCCCTCCACCTCTTTTTCCAGATCTACATGCATCAAAAAAGTTATAGTCGGGAGGAGCTGTCTCTATCAGAACGGTTGCACTGTTATTTTGTTCCAGCCATGTTTCAGTTAAAAACATAAAATCCAGTTTGGAAGTGTTAATAAAATCATTAACTAAAAATGATTTGTTATTAAGAGACCTCACATTAAGTAGAGCCATCCTGATGGTGCTGTTGATAGGCTTTAAGGTTGTTTTTTGTTTGGAGGCAATAGATATGAGATTTGTGAGGTTAGCAGTGTGTCTAAGTTTCCCTTTGTTTACTCTCTTAGTGGTGACAGCATGAATGCGAAAGTTGCCCTGCTTTGACGTAGGCAACCTTGGGTTCAGCAGATTATGAGAAACTTCCTTTATACTGTGTCTACGGCTGAACCCTTTTTTGTCTCAGTAATACTCAGGACTACTATCGGGGCGGGGGCGGGGCGCCGTCCTCCTGGGTGTTAGCAGTGTTAGCAGCCTGCGGCCATGACGTGGCGATGCTATCATTGACACAGATGCCAGTTTGATGCCAGCATGTTCCAGTTTCTTAAATTCAGCTGGAAAATCGCAAAGGGAGACATCGGAGCTGGAGTTGTTGTTGTGGCTATGGGAGAGATGAGGCTGGAGGTCATCATCGATGGGGGAATGCAGAGGAGGGGGGTGGCCGTTCCTCGCCAAGCCAGCATCAGCGATGGGGGAGGGCACAGTGTTGATGGCGTCGGGCGGGCTGTTGTCTCTCTTCAAGGTCTGTGGGCTGTCTGCTATCTGTGTGTCCGATAGTGGCAGAGTAGTTGTGTGGGGGAGGCTGTAGTCTCGCTTCTTCTCAACCTGTGCTCTGATTGTGGCCTGTGCGTCAGACCATGGCAAGATTGTGGCCTGTGCGTAAAGCGAGAAGAGTAGATTGTCACTCAACAGTTTTGAGCCTAACCTGTTTGGGTGTAGGCCATCTGCTCTGAAAAGATATTTGCGCCCCCAGAATAAGTTGAAATTGTCAATAAAGTCCCTTCCTCTTTCATTGCAGACTCTGGAAAGCCATGTATTCAGTGCAAGTAGACGACTGAATCTGTTTATTCCCCTGTCAACAGTTGGTATGGGTCCACTGATGGAAGACTTGATGTGTATTTTGTCCAGTGTATTCAATAGATCAGTGTAATCCCTCTTCAGAAGTTCTGACTGTTCTCTTTGAATATCATTAAATCCTGCATGCACAACAATCTGTGAGATTTTGGGGTTTTCCAATATGATTTTGGCTAGTTTATGGTTGATATTACTAACCATTCCATATGGGAAGATGCATGTTTTGATCTTCTTACCGGTTATATCCTTGATAGTTGAGTCTCCTATAATCAGAGTGTCTGGTTCATCTGCTTTCTCTGAGATGGGCCCTTGTTGGACGGTGGCAGACACATGCGCAGCCCGCCTCCGTGGCGACTGGTTGTTCCGTTTCTGTCCGCACTGTCCGTCCGGACGCATCTCGGGGCTCAGGGGTGCATCGGTGGCAGGCGCGTTCGTGGACTCTTGAAGTGGCAGGAACCGGTTCTTCAGTGGCAGGGTTGATTTGAGTAACGGGCTAATCCGGCTGATAACTTTAGCTTTGGGTAGCTTAGCATTTGGTGTTGAGTGAACTTGTTGATTTACTTTGGTATGTTGCTTTGGCTTAGCGCCGACTCTGTTCCAGTGAGACGCAGCTGGAACAGTCTCTCTCATGTCCAGCTTCGGGAAGGATACAGTGTAGCTTTGATCATCTTGCTGTATCTGAGTGAGCTCAGCGAACTCACCCATCGGCACTGTATCCTGTGATAGTCCTTTGCATTTTTCTACTGCTGCTAGTCTCGTTTCAATTAAAGCCAATGTCTGTTTCAGTTTGGAGATATCCGAATACAGAGGCATGTTGGCGATAGGAAAGTCCAAGGCTTTTTCTGCGGTCTGATCCGGGAGTAAAAAGTGCCAAAATGTATTGTTGAATCGAGCGATTGAGGACGACGGAAACAAACTATATACTGTTAGGTAAATAAAATAAGATAAAGTAGATCTGAACGATGAATTAAGTAGTTCTTTCCAATGCCCAGCGGAGCTTCGGGAAACATGACCTCTCTCTCCAAAAGATTTGATTAACTTTTCAAAAAACAAAAAACAAAATCAAAACAGTGATCAGTTAGACGTTGTGTGCGAGTTTGAACAGGTGAGTTTTGAGTTGTGACTTGAAGGTTGTAATGGTGTCTGACTGTTTTATGTGTGGGGGGAGGGAGTTCCAGAGCCTGGGTGCTGAACAGCTGAATGACCGGGCACCCATTGAAGTGAGTCGTGATGTGGGGATACATAGTAGTCCAGCAGAGGTTGAGCGGAGGGAGCGGGAGGGAGTGTATTCTTGGAGGAGGTCGCAGAGATAACTGGGGGCTAGGTTGTGGAGAGCTTTGTAGGTGAGGAGTAGGGTTTTGTATTGGATGCGGTAGTGTACTGGGAGCCAGTGAAGTTGAATGAGGACAGGGGTGATGTGGTCAGATGATTTGGTGCGTTATTCTACGTCTGACGCATGATACTAGCGCGGTGTTAGCTGTGTTTCTGGTACTGATCGGGACCAATGAGGCATAGACTATATCGTGCTTCGCCCTTTAACCCAATAGCGATAGCCTTAAAAGGCGAAGCCTATACGACATAGAACGATAGTTACGTATTTTAACTCTAGACGCAGCCTTTTAAGTGTCGGCCTCATTGTCCTTTAAATAGCTGAAGAAAAGCTGTTTATTGCGAGCAGAATGTCTGCCGGCGCCCGCCTATATCTGCGAACTGCAGACGTGATTGAGGCCCACGCTGTTGGTGGGCAGGGATTACAAATTTTCCAGTGCTACGGCTCACGCCTAGGGATAACCCAATAGCGATAGCCTTAAAAAGGCTGCGCCTATACTCATAGAATCTAGAGTTACAATACGTAACCATCGATTTGTGGCCGTCCATACAGCCAACAACAGAACACCTCTTGTGAATCCTCGACATGATGAATTCCAAACGTGCAACACAATAGGGCGTATCTTACTTATGCTCTGATTGGAGTGGGGTGGGGAAGTGGGAGGTCATATTAAAATGTGCCCCCTTCCTACGTAGGAGGAGTGCCGAAACTGACTCACTCGTTTGGTAGCTGGAGGCGAGCTGCTTCCAGAAATGCGTATCTTACTCAAGAAATCATGTACAGACTTTCTTCAAAGTTTGTATGCGTGTTGAGGGGAAAAACGGTCTGTCTAGTTCAGGGGCGAGGCTAGCCCATTTTTAGGGGTGCTGAAGGGGTGCTGCTCAGCACCCCTAAAACTTGGGAGTAAGAAATGTTATTCTAAAAATGATATTTGTTCGTCTTTGAAATTGTTAAATAATGTCCAAAACATACTCTGTCGTTTTTGGTTTAAAATGTATATGTTAAGGAAGAAAATGAAAAAACATCCCCGCTTAGCAAATGGTATCATCCTCTTCTCAACCATCCTTCTCCTCTGTACCTGCACCGCTCCGCAGCCCGACCGTCGTCCAGCGCGACTCACGCGGAGTGAGATCTGTTTAGTTGTAGTGTTGTGAATCAACTAAGTAAGTTGCTCCGAAGTTGTGTCTCACACTTCTTTCCTTTTACCTAGAGTTGTTCCGATTCTGATACCATATCGGGGAGTGCTGGAGTCCAGGCACCGTTTACCAGTTAGCTCGGTAGCCCGGTTAGCTCCGTTAGCACCAATAGCGCGGCTACAGTCGAACTACAGCGGTCCATTTATTCAGCAAAAACAGCAGCGCCACAAGTACCTGTGTAGTGCGTACGTGTGTATCTGTTGTTAAAGTTTATCGATAGTTTGAGACTCATTTTAACAATCGGGAGTCAGGTCAACATGACGTCAGGTGCGTCTTTTCTGGTGTGTGTTGTGCGTCGTCATGGAAACATGAAGCCCTGCCAGTGGTGCGGCGTTTGGACCCGAGTGAAAACATACGTGTGTACAGCCAGGGCCGCTGACAGGTTTGGCTGGGCCCGGGACAAAATTCTCTCAATGGGCCCCCCCCCCCCCTCTCTCACTGGTAGCCTGTTCTTCCTCTATCTCACTGGTAGCTTGTTCTTCCTCTCTCTCATCCTCTTTGGTAGCCTGTTCTTCCTCTATCTCACTGGTAGCCTGTTCTTCCTCTCTCTCATCCTCTTTGGTAGCCTGTTCTTCCTCTCTCTCATCCTGTTTGGTAGCCTGTTCTTCTTCTCTCTCATCCTCTCTAGCCTCTCCTATAAAGGTGAACATATTTCGATAAAAAGGGCTATATCTAAATTAACGGGTCAAAATGAACCATTTAAAAAAGAACAAATTGAAAACCCCTTAATTTGATGATTTAACACAGAAAAGAATAGACTAATCAACTTGGCTAACTCTATCCCAAAGACTACAAAAGTTTAAAAATCGAAGGTTTTTTTTTTGTTCCCAAATTGTCAAACGCCGAAACACAACCACAGAATTCCCTTGTGCAGCTCCCAAACACATGACGTCGGGATGACAAGCCCATTTATTACGGATAAACCAAAATGATTATTTACAACTTTAATTGGATAGGCTATGGATATGGACTGAGTGAAGTTATGGCTTTCAGAATCAAACCACAATAAAACTCACGCTATTGTATTCACTTAGAGCTCATTAACTGCACATTTCATCGACCATTTTTCACTTGACCAAGGGGAATCATGTCAAGGGTACTTTTATTTATCGCCAGACCCGCGTTTATGTCCGCTGAACTTCCAGAGAATGTTTGGGGAACAAGGCGGAGCCCATTCATCTGGCGAGTTTCAAGTTAACGGCAATCAGAAACTAAGTTACAGGCTACCCCAAAACGTCACGTTTATAACCCATTCGTTACATCCAACTCTATCTAAATGGCAATTTCACATGTTGACATGCCACTGGCTTATTTTAAACCATGAGCCGCGTTACACTGGCTGTAATTCAGCTGACTGGGAATGATTCTCAAATCAATTCAGCCTGATTGGAGTGCGCAGCGCGTGCCTGCCTGAAACATTTGATTTGGACATGGGCCTATTTAATAATAATAATAATAATACATTTAATTTAGAGGCGCCTTTCAAGACACCCAAGGTCACCTAACAGAGCATATAGTCATCATACATTATTTTAAAAAAAAACAAGACATTGTGTAAAAATAAATAAACATAAGCAATAAGAAATAAATAAAACAAAAACAAGACAAAACAAAACAAAGAAACAATCAAAACAGTGATCAGTTAGACGTTGTGTGCGAGTTTGAACAGGTGAGTTTTGAGTTGTGACTTGAAGGTTGTAATAGTGTCTGATTGTTTTATGTGTGGGGGGAGGGAGTTCCAGAGCCTGGGTGCTGAACAGCTGAATGACCGGGCACCCATTGTAGTGAGTCGTGATGTGGGGATACATAGTAGTCCAGCAGAGGTTGAGCGGAGGGAGCGGGAGGGAGTGTATTCTTGGAGGAGGTCACAGAGATAACTGGGGGCTAGGTTGTGGAGAGCTTTGTAGGTGAGGAGTAGGGTTTTGTATTGGATACGGTAGTGTACTGGGAGCCAGTGAAGTTGAATGAGGACAGGGGTGATGTGGTCAGATGATTTGGTGCGGGTGATGATCCGGGCGGCTGAGTTCTGAATTATTTGCGGGGTAATGTGCATATTCTAAGATTCAATTAGATATAGGCGTATGAAACACAGTGTAATAAAGCCGTTGTGGTTATCAAATTATTCAATGCCCCCTGTCTGTCTGATATTGATCTCCGTGTGACTTGCTCATGTGGTGCTGCGCTAATATGTTTGACACGCCGCCTGTGCCTGCGTTACTTGACGACGGGGCTGGAGAAAGTTGGCCGTGTCTTACCTGGCTGTGCTGCACAGCTGCCTTTACTGGTACATGCAGCATCACCTGAGTCTTTTCTGAAATATTTATAAAGAGATCCCCTCAGGCTTTCGGCTTCTTCCTCTCTTTTTCGCCTTTCTTTTTTTTTCCAGGGCTCCTGACTTGTGCATGTTGAATCAACTCGCGCACTGACCACTAATGGAATGATGTCGTCTTTTTTCTTCTCCAAAGACCAAACCATTTTGGCATAGGGGTGATAGGGGGTTATTGGCCGTTTTTTCAAGGGCAATGAAGGCAAACAATCTAGGAGTCATTAATTGAATGCAAATAAAGAACTTTTCTTCTCTAAATCAACACATTTTGAAGTATACATACAATAATTAATCCCAACTTCATGGGGGCCCAGTTATGGGCCCCCCCCATTCCAGGGCCAGTCCAGGGCCCGGGACAACGTACCCGTTTGTCCCCCCCTGTCGGCGGGCCTGTGTACAGCTGAAAAACGAAACGATATAGGACTGTATACCACCAGTATGCGTGAAAACACTCACTGTGACTTTTTTAATAAATTGTTATTTATTCATAGATTTATATCAGTTATTTTTCAGTTGTGTCTGACTTAGGGCTGCACGATTATTGCCAAAATGATTATCACGATTATTTTGATCAATATTGATATCACGATTATTTACCACGATTATTCTTTGAAAGAAAAATCTTTCGAATTTCTACCACCCCCTTGTGGTAGGAGCCACACACTGTGCTCAGGCCACGCCCCCCCCCCCCCCTCTTTTCACGCTTCGCGCCGGACTCACGCAGTCGCAGACAGGTGTACAGGGAGCGCTTGGTTTGCTTTGCAGCGGAGGTAGAGCGTTTACTGCATGGGTGGGGCTCGTTTCTTTTTTCTTTTTAATTTTTTTGCGGGTGCATTATTTAAAATTGTAATTAAAAAAAATAATAATAATTAAAAAAAATATCGCAAAAATATCGCGGGAACACTACGTGTCATCGTGGGACGCCAATATCGTCATCGCGATAAAAATTTGATATATTGTGCAGCCCTAGTCTGACTATCAAACTAGACAATAAAAGAAAGCTAAATGTTTTTCTTTTGCTGTATTCATTCATGATTTACAGAGGATTTAACCTGAACCAGGCTTTGCAACAATAATAATCACATCACCTTCATGCAGGCGTAGTAGTATATACTAACTCCTAGCGTTACTGTGTGTGTGTGTGTGTGTGTGTGTGTGTGTGTGTGTGTGTATGTGTGTGTGTGTGTGTGTGTGTGTGTGTGTGTGTGTGTGTGTGTGTTGCCTGCCAGTGAGCAATGGACATACGACAGTTCTTTAAAAGAAAAAAGACAGATTCAGGTGAGAGACTAGGGATCTTCTTTTTCTTTTTTTTCTGAAAAGTGTTAAGCTAAAGTAACATAATTTAAACCAGCTATCTCTATGTTGTATCAAATTACTTATGTAGACAAAGGTCCCCTGCTTTTCTTTTTCTTTTCTAACCCGCAACGGAGAATACAGCTTCTCTTGTGAAAGGAATTTGTGATTAAAACATTAATGTGTTTCTAAGCCCAATAATAATAATAATAATAATAATAAAGATATTTAAAATGACACGCCTCTGTGTGCCTTTTGATCATATTCTTAGAATCTGTAAATGGTCTCCATAACATTTTTGTGACATGACAAACTGACCTCAACTCTCCTGTCTACAATATATTCGTGTATGATTGTCAGTGTCAAGGGAAAGAGAGAAAGATGGAGATGGAGAAGGAGAAAGGGAAAGGGAGAGCATGCAAGAAGAACCAGGTGAGAAAACACCAACAATAAATTGACATAGTGAATAGTGGCAAGCAAAACAGTAACTACTCATACTCCTATACTAACTTATTGGCATTAAGTAGCCTAATTACACTTACTTTTTGTAACATTATTTTACACCACATTTTTTCATATTAAAGGAAGAGGAGAAGAACAGGGAGAGTCCATAAGGGATGAGAGGGAATCGACTAGTGAAAGAAATGAAGAGACTGAGGGAGTGCAACAAAGAGACCACCAAGCCAAAGCAGCAGGGACAGAAGAGAGTTGCGAGAGCTGTGACTTAGGGGATAAGGACACTGGTCCTAAACAGTTAAAGCTACCTCAATACCCTCATACTCAGTTTGGCACACAAAAAAGAGCCTTTCAAGAACAGTGGTTCAAAAGTTTCAGATGGCTGGAATACTCAGCTAGACAAAATGCTGCTTTCTGCTTTCCTTGTAGGGTATTTGGCAAAAATGTCAGAAAGGATGCACTTGTTAAAGATGGAGTGAATAACTGGCAAAAGGCACTTGGCAAACTTCAAAAACATGAAACAACACAGTCACATAAGGACAGTATGGTTTGTTGGAACAGCTACAAAGCAAGCCTGTCAAAAGGTAATGTTGTAGAGCAGATAGAGGCAGCAAGTGCCACTGAAATCAGTGAAAGAAGGGAGTACCTAGAGCGTATTTTGGCAGTAACCTGCTTCTTGGGGAAGCAAGGCATAGCATTCAGAGGTCATGATGAAACTGATGAGAGTCACAACAAAGGCAATTTCCTAGAGTGCATGGCACTTTTGACCAAATTTGATCCCTTCTTGCAGAGATACACAGCCCCTTCAAACACCACATACCTCTCATCTGATAGCCAACATGAGATGATAGAGTGCTGTTCACAAGAACTAACAGAAAATATCATCAGTGAGATAAAGGGAGCAAATATGTGTGCCATTATGGCCGATGAGGCCAGGGATGGAAAGACAGAACAGTTGGCACTCTGTGTTGAGGGTGCTTTCAAAGAAAGGTTCCTAGCCCTTACAGAGGTGTCACAGTTTGATGCTACTTCGATAACAGCTGCAATTGAAAATCAAGGGCATTGATCAGTTGAAATGTGTGGCACAGACCTACGATGGGGCAGCTGTCATGAGTGGGGATGTTGGGGGTGTACAAGCCAATTTAAAAAAAAAAGCACCCTGAGGCAATTTATGTGCATTGCTATGCACATGAGCTAAATCTTGTTTTATGCCACACATGCAAAGCTGTCTCTGAAGCCACAGAGTTCTTCAACATGCTGGAGAGTCTCTATTCTTTCTTTAGTGTCTCCCTTGTAAACCACCATAAGTTTGTAGACACTCAAAAGAAGTTAGGGTTGCAGCCAAAAGAACTTGTGCAGTTGTCAACTACACGCTTGGCATGCCAGCTTCGTTCTGTGACTGCAGTGATTGATAATTTGCCTGCTATCATTGAGTGCCTCTCCACAATCAAGACACCTACAGCTGTTGGATTGAGGGCAAAACTCAGTAAATTCTCCTCAGTGTATTTGCTGATGGTTTTCCACACTCTCCTGTCTGTAACAGCAGGATTACACAGATACCTACAGAAGGAGACCATTGACATTGCCCAAGCAGTGACATACAAAAATGCAGTGACTGACACCATGAAGCAGAAACGCAGTGATACCACTGCTGCAGATCTTTACTCCAGAACGAAAGATATGTGTGAGGCAAACCAGATAGCAGTCTTAGAATCATCCTCAGGACAGAGGCGGAAGACAAAGAGAATGGATGACTATGTTGTTGAGTCAACTTGTGGGGCAGGCAGTGAAACCTGTGGCTCCTCAGAGTCTGAAGATCTCAAGAGGAAAATTTTGTTTCCTTGTCTGGACCGAATGATCTCTGAACTTGAGGGGCGTTTTTCTGGTGTGAATGAGGAGGTGCTCAATGGAATTCAGGCATGCAGTCCAACCTCAGGCCACTTCTTGTCTGAGCCTCATCTGACAGCACTGGCTCTGCATTACCATATTGAACTTAAGTCAGAGGAAGTGATAATTGCAAAAAACTTTCTGAAGCGCAAGATCGAGGCAGGTACAGTTCAGGACATGCTAGCAGTGTACAAACTCCTAGATTCAGAAATGTTCCCTTCACTGAAAGCTTTTATGCAGGTTGCCTTGACAATACCAGTTAGCAGCTGTACACTTGAGCGTTCTTTTAGTGCCTTGCGTCGGCTCCATACATGGCTCAGGAGGACCACAGGCCAAAGCAGACTCCAGCACCTAGCTGTGATGTCCATTGAGAAGGAGTTGCTTGAAGTAATTGAACACCAAAGGGTCATTGCCACCCTCAAAGTTCGGCGACATAGATTAACTCTCCCAAAGTAGATTGTATCACCTGCATACATGGAAGAGCCCAATGGGGATTCAGGGGAAGTACTAGCAAAGATTTCCCTCTCTTTCTTTTTTTATATCTTTCATTTCTAAGTATTTTCAAGACCTGGGTAAAGTACATTTTTTTTACTTTTTGGATTTACCTTCTTTTTTTTGCTCTTTATGTGAAGCTTGTTTTATGAAAGTTCAGACAGGTGTGCAACCAGGTAGATTAGAGATGGCCATTTGTAAATAATTTGCAGAAGATGACTTGCATTTTGTTGTCCAAGTACCTGATACAAAAGGAGGCACATGGAGTTAACGGTCAGTAAAACCAGCTGAGTGAAGAGGGTTTTGTGTTTGTTACAGGGGGCTGTTTGAACTGTCACAATAAAGCTGGTGTTCTGGAAAGGGCTCCAAAAAATGAAAATAAATCTTTTGAGTTAGTTGAACCAATTTTAAAATGATTAAGTTATTTTTCAATATACATATTTTTTGTTTTTGTGTGAAAAAAGGGTGGGTGGTGTGGCAGTGAGTGCTCAGCACCCCTAAAGCTCTGACCCTAGAATCGCCCCTGGTCTAGTTACTGGACCAGATGAAATGAGACGGAGAGGTAATAAAGTCTGTCGGCACGAGGACCTTGGATTTATTAAGTAAAGTGGCAACGGTTATACAGAGTCATAAAGCGTGAGAGATCGAATATGTCTAAGTCCCTAATCTCCATGTCTACCATTGTCTGAGTGTCTACCATTTGCCTGCTTGGGAAATGGGGCCTTGGCTCTGGCCTTGACCTGACTATATTATCATGTTTGTGTTATGTGTTAAAAGTTGACTATATTGTAATGTGACTGCCATGTGATGTGCTCATCAGGCTAGGGTAGGAGTTAGCTATATTTGTAATGTACATGTGATGTACTCAGCAGGTTATTTTTCCCAACAGTGTGGGAGCACCATATACCCACAACAACACCCCAAATCCCAGGAAAAGTTCTGTTTTCATAATATGTCCCCTTTAAAGAATTGTTTCCACCCATATTCATTCACATCATGGAGATACTTCTTCTCTGTTTCAACCCTCAGTGCTTTACGTTTTGTGTCAATGTCCACCAGCTTTAACCCTCCCTCACTGTGACCTGCTATCAACGTTTTGTGGGATATCCTCACACCCTTCCCTTCCCACAAGAAGTTTGAAGTCAGCTGATATAATTCGGATAGAACCCATACCGGAAGATCGAGTGCACCCAAAACTACGGAGTTAAGAACTATTACCTTACCTTTTAATTTCAATTTCCTCTGCTTCCATTCATTTAAGGTATGTTTTAACTTATTTATCAATCCTGTCCAAGTCACATCTCTTGCTTCCTTTTGGTTTGGAACAATGTTTACTCCTAAAACTTTGATGCAGTCTACCACTCTAAATGCAATCATACTGTCTACCCTATCCCTCTCCTGACCTATATACATTAGTTCCGATATTTCTATATTCACTTTAGGCCCTACTGCCCTCCCATATGTTCTCATGTGTTTCATAATTATATTGATGCTGTCCATATTTTCTATTGTTATGTCATGTCATCCGCATATTGTTGAATTATATAAATTTTCTCACCTGGTATTTGTATTCCTTTCATATTACTATCCTTTTTTATAAGGACAGCAAAGGGTTCAATAGACATGCTATATAACAGTGCTGATAAAGGACAGCCCTGTCTCACTGACCTCTCCAAAGCAAAGGCGTCCGTCATCAGTCCATTACAATTGACCCTACTCTTAGCTTCCTTATACAATAGCCTGATCCAACTCACTATTCTATCCCCAAACCCAAACTCTTTCATTTTCATACTCCGAAACAAGAACTCATGCTCCACTCTATCAAAAGCCTTATTCAAATCTACACTCAACACTATCCCAGACTGTTCTTTCATGTGCCTAACTGTCCCTATTATATCTGCTATTTCTCTCCCTTCAAAACTATATTCCTGTGTCTGTGATATTATTCCTCCCATTACCTTCTTAAACCTATATGCTAAAACCCTTGTTAATATCTTATAGTCACTATTCAATAAACTAATTGGCCTATAATTCCCTAACTCCAACCTCCAACCTACTCCCCTTATTTTTAAATAATATTGTGATTACCCCAGTAGCCATGGATTCTCGAACCAGTTGTCCCTCCTCCATGCTTAGGTATACCTTTAGCAGTATGTGTGCCAACACATCAGCAAACTCTTTGTAGAATTCCCTGCTAAGTCCATCTGAACCAGGGTTATTATTGTTTTCTGCATTTGTAATTGCTATTTGTATTTCTTCTACTGTAATCTCTGTCACACATGTCTTGCTCTTCTGCTGATATCTTTGCATCCACACCACTTAAGACCTCATCAATACATACTTTTTCTGAATTCCCTTTTTTATACAAATTTTTATAGAAGCCTTCAGCTGTATTCAAGATGCTAACCAAATCATTTACCTTCTCGCCAATTTCATTCTGTAGTTTGTTTATATAATTATTTTCCTTTTTTTTTTCAGGTTTAAAAGGTACGCTCTGCAGCTTTCCCCCTCTACGGCATGCTGTACTCTACTCCTTACTATCGCCCCATCACATTTATTTTTCCCTTCTCAACTTCATATAATTTTGTATACTATAATTTGCATCTTTGTCTGCTTTCCCTGCTTCTTTGTTTAATTTATTTTCTATTATTGGAGAAATTAACCATTTTTTTTTTTATAATAACTGAGTATTATCAGGCCTATATATCATATAGATACATTAATAGTGGAACGCAGCCAGTCATCAGTTTTTCCAAAAAGTGGAACTTGACACGACGCCAGAGAGTCTGTCCCAAACCTATTTCTGGTGCTCTGCCAGTGTAAGCAACAAGGGTTAAAAACATACTGCTGTCAACATGATGTTTAAATTAGCTATAGTTGCTGACTACATACCTAAAGGAATGTATGACTGACCAACCTTACCTTTTAAGAAAATCTTACCACATGCTGTGACTATAAAAAGATGCTGAAATCTTATGATCGGCAGTGTCTTTGCAAACCTCACTCGGGTTTGTTGATTGTTTGCAGGTAACAATAAAGCCTCTCTCAATACTTGATTTGGACTCCCCGATTCCTCACGCTGTCTTAGTTAGTTGAAGTGATAGAACTTGGTTATTTTCTAATTTATTCTAAAGTTCATTTGTTTGGCATAGTATGCTTTTCTTTTTAACTTTTTCTTTAAAATGTTCCCACCAAATACAAATATCTTTGTTGAATATTTTCTCTTTCTTCTTTGATACATTTTGCTATCATCTCTTTATATGAATCTTCTCTTAATAAGCTATTGTTTAGGCACCACATTCCTCCACCTACATTCCTTACACATACGTCCCTTAACTTCAGCGACAGGATTGCATGATCACTAAGAGTGGTAAAAGTATATTTCACCTCTTTTATTTAGCTGACAATGTTTTCCTTAACTAGAACCAGGTCTATTGTACTCTAAAACACTTTTCTGTCTGCATTTCCCTCCCTCCATATGTCCACCATTTTGTGTTCTGCCATCATGCTTATTTGAATAATCTAGTCTTGATAATTTTACATTATAGTCACCAACCGTCATACAACCATACACAGAACCTCCAAGTCCATGAGAAAAACCTTTTCTCAGTTCTACCACGTTTGGTGCATATATATTGATTCATTTGTATGTGTTTTTATTCTAAATTCTATCGCTATCACGCGTCCATTCCCTCCACAAAAGGTTTGCCTAACACCACTACCAGACCTCTCTCTGACAAGGATAGCCACTCCACATGCCTTCGCACTCCCATTGTCTATAAATATGGGCCCCTTCCAAGGGTTTTCACAATTTCATTATCCCAATGCGTTTCTTGAAGGCACAATGTGTCCAATTTACAGAGTTTAATCATTCTATTTTGATCATGTTCCTTAGGCCGTTCGCATTTAAGGATGTTATCATAACCATAGTAATAGTGAAACGAAAAACACAGCTTTCCATAGATGCTCGATGCTTCAATCGTCTGGCTCCTTAGGTGAAGCAGTCGCAGCAGCAGCCCCGCCGTCCCGTGGAGCCTCACTGCGATCCGGGGCCTCCACCTCCCCTGGTCGGCCGCCTCTTCGTTCATTCGCCCTGGCTGAGGGAGTTTTGGGCGCTGTGATAGTGCCTTCCTCCGCACTTTGCCCGGATGATCCTCCCGTCGTGCGACCCGTCTCACCGGATACTCCATCCGCACTGCTGCCGATGGTGGATGGGGTCATTTCCCTCCCCACTGGCGGCTTCGGTGTCCTCATCCTGCCGACGCTGCTCCTCCCCGGACTGGGAAACGCGCTCACCGCTGCCGGCTGGCTCCGCGTCCACCGGCTGCTCCTCTCCGCGTCTCCCCCCCTGCAAGTCACACTCCCTAGCATATTGTCCCCGGCGCTTGCATTTATAAGAGGTGAAGTCTGGGCATTCTCTTAAAATACGTCCTGGCTGGATGCACCGCCTGCAGACCTTCACCTGCCTGTCATGAATTACACGGAAGTACTCCCCTCCGTCTAGCGCCTCAAACTTTAGTAGGGCAGTGACTGTACAAGTTCAGTGAACTGTACTTTATAGAACCTTGTCCCGTCCACCACGTCTGTCCTAGGCCATTTCTTTCTGTTGATGGGCAAAATCGCCCTCACGCCCCACGTTGAGAGTTTCTGCCTTATTTCAGCGTCAGTAATATAAGATGGCAAGTTTAGAAATGAAATAACTATTTCATTGCTGCGTACTTCTTTGGCAGTCAACCGAGTGTTTTTGATTTTGAAACCATCCAATAACCTCGGCCCTCATTTATCAAACGAACGTAGAAATGAGCGCAAATCTGAACGCATGATTCATCTTACGATAGGACCCACGTGAGATTCACGAAACCTTCGTATCACACCAATCCCAGCGTACGAAGGATCTTGGTGTTGATAAATACGGCGGCTGAGATCGATCGTAATTAACGTAACACGCCCATATAAAAGCACGTCTTCAGAAGTCTCGCCCCTAACTTTTACGACATGGAGAAACGTCCAACGGTAAAATAGAGGAATTTTTCCGAGACCCAAATGGAGACGCTCGGGTCACTGGTGGATGCGAACCGTCTGGTTTTATTTGGTAGCCTAAAAGCTGGCATTAAAGGCCAGCAAAAGAATGCTATATGGAAGGAAATAACTGTTGCAGTGAATATTGTTTCCAATGTTCGTCGGGCTACGGAAGAGGTTTGTTAATTAAATTAATTAAATAATAAATTAAATGTACAACTTGTGTTATCCAGCTTAAAACATTTCACATATATGCTATTGTTTGCATTCCGTTAAAGTTATTTAATTCCGAATAAGGTGAAGAAAAAATGGTCCGACATGAAGCTCAGCACCAAAAAACGTGTTGCGGCTGTGAAGCCGGTGTAAGTACCATATTGGCTCGGCTACCAGATCGGCTCGGGGTCCGTCGTCTGCTGATTACGTTACACAATATCATTGGCTGTACGCTTGAATGGGCGTAGGCTACATTGTGATTGGCTGCTAAGGGACAGTTGTGATTGGCTGTTTTGTGCTGTAGCTCTGGCTGTCGTCATAGCAACCACAGCGAGCACATGTGTGAGCGCGAGTAGGTCTGTCTAGTTTCGGTTTGTGTTGCCAGATTGGGCATATGTCCCGTTTTTCCAGCCTAACGTGATTCAAAGTAGCCAAATCAGGCTGAAAATGTGCCCAATCTGGCAACACGGACGGCTTATCTTAACAGCCAAGATGATTCCGAGGGATGTTTTGTTTTTAGAAGAAAACTATCCATACAGATAGTTTGGGAATGGTCTATGTTCAAAATGAAAGATCATTACAGGCTCTTTAATTTAAGCCATAAAAGACCTTATTGCTGTAGATAGCGTATTGTGTGACGTAATCAGCAGACGACGGACCCCGAGCCGATCTGGTAGCCGAGCCAATATGGCACTTACACCGGCCAAGTAGGAACGGGAGGAGGCCGGTGCAGTGCGACTGCAGCGTAACTCACCGAGATGACTCTGACCATGTAGTGCGCCCTGATGTAGACGATGCCCAACGTTGCTATTTTGGAAAATAAAAGAATCGTGCGTGCCCCCAGGCCATCGGGCTACCATGTTCAGGATTGACATTCTGGCATCGCAAATAATCGGAACATTAACTGAATGGTAGCTTTTGCGGTTGATGTACGCGTAATCATTAATAGATGCGCATATGGGTACAATCAACCGCACCAATCACATTTGGAAACCTAGCAATAGCATAAAAATCCCGTTTGATTCCAGTTTGCTGATCGTTATGGGAATTTAATATAACGTTCGGAGAGGGACATTATAGCTGCCAAAACTGCTGGCATGGTTCGGCTAATACTTGGCTGGGAAATAGCAGACCTGTCCCCGATCTCCCGCTGCAAGATCCCGGTGGCCAAAAATCCAAAGGTAGAGCAAACCTGCACAGGTATTGCGTTTGATCGCCTAGTTTCTCGCCTTAACTGTGGCTCCAAAGCATTGCATAGCTCCATCAGGAGATGCCTTGGGAGACGAAAACGACTCAAGAGCCATTCATCGCCCTCCTTAAAAAAATCGGCGCGGTCTCGAAAAACTCTCGTCTGTGCGTTGAGGTCCTTAACAGAGCCAGATCTGCCATCGCTGAGACACGACCACCTATTTGGCAAAGCTCCTGTTAATATAGACAGCTGAATAAACATTTCACCTGTCACATTCTAATTATTTTCATAGCAATACTGTTTTTAATTAGGCCTGACTTGATTGTAATTGTTTGAACGGCTGGGCTAATTCCAATTTATTTAGTAATTAATACAGATGTTGAACATGGGCTACTTGTGCTGCACTATAAATCATTGAAATACCCGTATGTTGCGCCAAAAAAACTTGCGTACACAAGCTCAGACCTGACGTGAGATTTCATCGCAGCCTGCGCTCACCTTCAAATTGATAAATGCCAAGCTCAACGTTGAAATGAGCGTACGTCCATTTTACGCACGTTTTCTGTCGTACGCTCGTTTGATAAATGAGGGCCCTCGTCTTGCCCTTTCCCTCCTGCATTGTGATCTCGTAAATGTTCCTACTTTTTTATTTTACTATATAGTCTTCACCGACCAGCTCTACAATCAATGTCAGCTCCTTTTTATAGCCACAATCACTCTCACTTTCTCCCGCATTCATCTCTCTATTTAGTCTTTCTTTATCTCTCCTACTATTCGCCATGCTTTCTCCCTCATTAGGCCTACTAACGGAATTGTGATCCTGTGTTATTCCTTTCTCGATCGCTTCAACATGTTCAGAATCATTCTCCCATTCTACTTGTGTCGAACTGGTATTAACTTCCATGTTTTCATTTACAAATTTTTCCATCCATTCATTGAAAGCATAATCAATCTCGGGTTCTACATGAATCAAAGTGGCCTTACCTTCTATTTTGTCATTTACCAAGTTATCCATCCAATCAAAAAAAGTATAAACAATCCCCCAAACAGCCAGGCTGCAGGGGAAATGAATCAAACATAAAACTATCACAAAAACACCTTATCACTCACAAGCACAGGCGGTCCCAACAAACACTCGACTGCTCTCTGCTCACTTCCTGCTTGCACATCTGAACGGGATCAGACGAGATCGAGCGTGTTCAGGGTGTTATGGCCGCAAGCATTTATATCAGGGTCCATACTAGCTTTTTTGCAGGAGGAGCACATAAGGAGTGAGAGCGCTGCCGAGGCCAGAGCCGGCACTTGTACATAAACAATGATTAGTTCCATAATGAATGAAAGAAATGAATGAATGAATACTTTATTCCAGACTCAGAGTTCCATATCAAAACGCAATGCAACTTTTGAAGAAATTTAACATTGCAAAACCTGGAATGGACTGCAGTAGGCAACGCACTGCAGGCATTCATAGCTATTATTTCTTTAGAACAACATGATCAGGAGAGAGCGCAAACGCAGTTCCCCACTACCAGAAATTATGCAATCGAGATTCCCACATTTGGGGAATTCGCAACAGCCTCAGTGCAATGGCTGAGCCTCGCTATGGGTGAACCACCTTCTCTTCATGGTATCCCCCTTGCCAGGTAAGTATGAGTTGTACACGTTCAGGTGGGCTGAACGGTGCCCAGGCGTGTTCCCGTGGAAAACGGTTGCAAAGCATTCAGAAATGTCTAGACTTTAATAAACACTGTAGACCACCGGTCACACGATGGCGAATCTGAAATCTCCCCTATCCATTCTCTCTCAACCTCCCTCATAACCTCCTCATCCCAATGTGTCTCTTGTAAACATATTATTTCTGACGCACACACCATCAAGGTTTGCTGCCTCCTGTTCCTGTCTCTTAGCCCATTCGCATTAAAAGAAGATATCTTGATCATTAAAAGTATAAATAAGAAGAGATTCCACAAGTTACGTTATCATTTTGCACTTTTTTCCCCTGTTGGATACACATCCTGCACACCTTCTCCTGTTTATCGTGGATCACCCTGAAATATTGGCGGCCCGTAGCAGTGTTGAACTTTGTTTAGTACAGCAGTGACTGCACTAAATCATTGAATTTAACTTTGACAAACCTCATCCCGTCTGCAACTTTGGTACCGGGCCACATTCTCCTTTTAATAGGTGACCCAGCTGAGACCCCCCACCCTTGTAGTTTCCCGATAACGTCACTGTCCGAGGTGTATGCCGGCAGCTCCAAAAACGAAACCACCGTTTCGTCATTAGTGAGCTCTATCGCCATAACTCTACTCCCTCTTAGTTTGAAACCGTCCATGAATTTATTTTTCCCACTAAGATGTCCCATTGTTAATTCATATTTTTTCGTTCCAATTTTGCGGCAAGCCATCAGCTCCCCGCACATCTCTCTCGTAGCCTTCATCACTTCCATCACCGTTACTTTGTCTTCACCGATCAGTTCCACACTCACTGTCACTTCTTTATCTCCAGCCTCGTCTCCCCTCTGGTCTTTCATTCTGTGGTCTATTCCATTCATGCCTTTTCCATTTCCATTTTCCATTGCCATTTTGTCCATCCACGGGATAATCCTCGCCAAAAGAATGGGAGAATTGTGGTCCTACCAGCGTTGACGTATAGAAAAAAATCTGAAAAGTACCTTGTTGGCACACACAGTCCCAACAAACACTCTACTGCTCAGTGCACACTTCCTACTCACACACCTGAACGGTATCAGACCAGACGAGATCGGGCGTGCTCAGGGTGGTATGGCCGTAAGCAATTATTGCCGGGTCCATACTAGCTTTTATACAGGAGGAGCACATAAGGAGCACATAAGGAGTGAGAGCTGATCATATATGCAATTATTTCTTAAAGAGCCCATGCCATTAAAATCACATTTTTCCTGTTGTTTGTTAAATAACATAGGTCTGAATAAGTTTGTGAGCTGTGGTAAGTTTGAAATCTATGCAGTGTGTCCGCTGAATGCAATAGGCAATGAAAGGAAAAAGGCAGAAGAAATGAGCCTGGATAAGGATAAGGTGACACTGTGACGTAGCGTTGTCAAACTATTATTCATGGCCCTGCCCACTTGGTTGGTTCGTAACCACCCACAAGAATTCTGAAGGAGTCGTGATTGAGCTAGTGCTAAATGCTAATACGTGTATGGTAGTTGCTTAGTTCGTAGTAACAGGCTAGTTACAGAATTTTGAATGCAATGGCAGAACAACATCGAAGTACATGAACTGCGACATGCTGCCTGCCGCCGGTTGCCGCGGCGCGAGGCACCACCGCCGCGAAGCACCACCGCCCGGCAGCGGGCAGCCGGGCGGTGGTGCCGCGGTGGTGCCTTGCGCCGGCAGCAGGCAGCAGGCAGCGCGCGGTTCTGTCTACTACAGATTGATGTGGAAGTGGAAGAACCAGAGACGTCGGAGAACCCGACGAAGTCCTTTGTGATTCATTATATCGTCTGGACGTGCACACAGCTTTTGGCCGTGATAATATGTATTATTTGATATAGATATCCATGTATTATATGATATTATTTAGATATAGAGCTCCAGGACTGTAACGCAAGTGTACAGTTCCTTGTTATTTGGATAACCGTTCTGCTGTTGGTGTGATGGCGCATAACACGTCGGACTCTCGTCTCTGGTATTTCTACAACGAGACTCGTAGTGGGGGTTATCTCAGCCATGGTTGAGAATGAATTGGGGGAAAGGAACATTGGCTTTGACTCCCTGAAGTAGGCATGAACCACAACATGGAGGAGAAAGGGATTGTTGACCGCGGTCGTCTCCCGCCGGAGCCTCGCTGCCGATGGACCACCGCTTCAGGAGGCGGTGATTAGCGCTGACCGCTGCCGAGGCGGCGGGAAGCAGGGCTCAAGCGGGATACATTCGCGGCCAACAATCCCCTTCTCCTCCATGTCATGGTTCATGTACTTCAGGGAGTCAAAGCCAAAGTTCCTTTCCCCCAATTCATTCTCAACCATGGCTGAGATAACCCCCACTACGAGTCTCGTTGTAGAAATACCAGAGACGAGAGTCCGACGTGTTGTTTAGATCCTAATAACAACTCCAGCAGCGTTACAGTCCTGGGGCTCTACATCTAAATAATATCATATAATACATAGATATCTATATCAAATAATACATATTATCACGGCCAAAACCTGGGTGCAGACGATATAATGAATCGCAAAGGACTTCGTCGGGTTCTCCGACGTCTCTGGTTCTTCCACTTCCACATCAATCTGAAGAAGACGCGGTCGTTTGATCGTCTGGAGGCTCACACAGCTTTTGGCCGTGATAATATATATTATGATATAGATATCTATGTATAAAATGCGTTTCTAAGATCCATTGCGATACATCCACCGTAAACAGAGCGCATGGTACCGTGGCTACAAGCTGCTCAGGGCCAGGTGATAATATATATTATAGATTATATGATATAGATATGTATAATATGGGTTTATAAGAGCCATTGCGATACATCCACCGTAAACAGAGCGCATGCAGGGCCAGGTGATAATATACATCATATATTATATTATATTATATAGATATCTATGTATAATATGGGTTTCTACGAGCCATTGCGATACATCCACCGTCAACAGAGCGGCGAGCGCATGGTACTGTGGCTACAAGCTGCTCAGGGCCACACCCCCACCCCCCTCCTTGACCTGCCTTGACACGCCCACCTTAACCAGAGCGCATTGTACTGTGGCTACAAGCTGCTCAGGGCCACACCCCCACCCCCCTCCTTGACCTGCCTTGACACGCCCACCGAAACAGCGCGTTTGGGGGAAGCTCAATGTGCGACTGGTTTGGAGTGGCTGTAACTCTGCACCACGGCTGAATTTCGGGGACGTCTTTGAATACTGTGTTTGTAGCCAACTAATACCTATATTAAAGCATCCATAAATAGCATGGCATGGGATCTTTAAGAATCCTGGGATGCCCTCATAAATGATGTCCTTTATTTGTCTAATCCCTCCTTCTATGAATTTGGGCTCATATAATGTTTTGCCATTGTGTTTAATTTTTTCGTTTAAAAACAGGGGCAGTTTTACCAACGGTTGTATCCTCTCACATTCATATTGCATCTTAGGTAAGAATTTCCTCCAGGCTTCAAAGACCTCTCTATAAAATTCTGGTATGGTTATCGTCATTGACTGTTTTAGGCCCATGTACCACACATACTGTCCTATGCCACCCACAACATTAATATATTTCTCCATAAAATCCCACAATATATTTCTTCACCGTTTTAATCCTTAATGCTGTCTTTTTTGTTTCTATATCTAAAAAAATCAGCCCTCCACGCCATTTTCCCACCGTTTTTATTTTGTTGATAACTCCTTTCCATGTTGCCTCAGTTGCCTCTTTAGTTTCAACACCTAAATATATGCCCAACACTTTAATATACCTATCCTCCACCCTTAAACCTACTTCCTCTCTCTCTACATTGCCTATATACATTATTTCTGATTTTTCTTGTGCCCGACACTCTCCCATATATCTCTGCCAATTCTAGCACCCTTTTCACACTGTTCCCATCCCTCACTGTTATTGTTTTGTTGTCTGCATATTGATTTATTGTATGTATGCGCTCCCAGATGGTAGTTGTATGCCCTGATCTCTTGCGTCGTTTTTAATTAGTAAGGCCAGGGGCTCTGCCGAAATGGCAGAGAGCAACGCCGATAGAGAACATCCCTGCCTTATCGATCTCCCTAGTCAAAATCTGTCAGTCAGCACTCCATTTATTTTGACACAGCTCCTTGCACCCTCGTACAACCTCCTCACCCACCCCACTAATCTCTCTCCAAATCCAAATCTCACCAGTAATTTAAATAAAAACTCATGCTCCACCCTATCAAACGCTTTATTCCAATCTATAGCTAACACTTCCCCCTGCCCCGTCTCTCTTCATGAATTATATTGTATCCCTAACTGTCGCTATTGTGTCAGCTATATCCCTAACTGGTATACTGTAACTTTGAGATGTTTTAATTATATCCCCTATCACTCGTTTTATTCTGTTAGCCAACACCTTGGCCAAAATTTTGTAATCTACATTTAGTAGACTTATAAGCCTATAATTCTGCAAGTCTAGTTTACTTCCTTTCTTCTTAAAAACTAAGGTAATCACACCTACCATCCTACCCTGCACTATCCCTGTTTTCTCAGTCTCCCTGAATATTTCTACTAAAATTGATGCCATCTGCTCCTTATATACTTTATAAAATTCAATCCCTATCCCATCACTCCCAGGACTCTTTCCGCGATTTAGCTCCTCTATCGCCTCCATCACATTTATATCTCTGTCACATCATTCACTATCGTCCACACTCAGCTTGCTTTCTACACTATCCAGTACCTCTACTATACTGTCCTCCTCTAATCCACCTCTCTGATATAACTCCCATAAAACTCTTGCACCCTCTCCAGTATGGCCACATAGTCTGCTACTACCTCCCCCTCCTTATTTCAGATTTTGTGCATATATGTCCTGCTTTGTTTCTTTTTTTCTAGGCCCAAAAAATACGCTGTGCACCTTTCTCCCTCCAGTGCATATTTTGCCTTGCTCCATAAAATTGCTCCTCTACATTTCTCTGCAGTTCCATCTTTACCTCTATATAATTCTCCATGCTGTAACCTTCTTCATTCTCTGCTTTACTCAGCTCTACCCTCAATCTTTCCCTCAACTACTTCTCTTTCTTCATCATTTTCACTTTTCTTTTCTTACTGTACCTAATGCTTATTGATTTAATCGTATTCTTCACTTTCTCCCATATCTCCCCGATCTGAGTATCTGCCCTATTGTCTTCAATTATTCTTTCATTTTCTCATTCTCCATATGTAATAACTCCCTAATCTATTGTTTATGTTCGTCCTCTTCAATATAACCTGCATTCAAAATCCACATCCCTCCCCCGATCTCCTCTCTCCCTACTTTAATCCTGAATCTCACCCCGTCGTGGTCACTCAGTGCATTTATTTCATGTCTTATTCTGTCTATATGTTTTATGTTCTCTCCCTGTGTTAAAACCAAATCTATCCTGCTTTGTTTCAGTACACCATCCCTCATTAGTCTCCTGGTGAATTCCTTCCTCTCTGAATTCTCATATCTCCACACATCTACTAAATTCTTGTCCTTCATCATGTCTAACAAGCTCTCCCTCGACTTTTTCCCATCTGAACACTACACCTTGCCCTATATCTAACCTGCTACATTTAGTATTAAAATCCCCTACTATTATACATCTCCCAATCACTAGCCCTTTCAGCTCTATTATGCTTCTTTTATCTATTTCTATATTCGGAACATATATATTAGTCTAAACAACACATTTTGATTCTTAAACTCTTACTATTATCCTCCCTGTCCTATCTTTATATATCTCTTTTATCTCATCTACCCTATGTTTTTTAATCATTATAGCCACCCTTCTTGCGTTCTTAGTCCCGTTATTATAATAAATCCCCCCCCCCCATTCCTCCCTCACCTCTCTAACTTTTACGTCACCCCAATTTGTCTCCTGTATGCATAGGATGTCACTCCTATATATATTTAAAAGTGACCTCAGTTTGCCTCTGTCCCTTAAACATGAGAGCTAAAAGAAAGGAAATACTTAAACCAAAAACTAAAGCAAGACTCACATGCCAGACCGCGGTCCTTTATTTCTCTCTCCCCGTGTCTTCTCCTCCTCTGCTTTCCTTTTGGCGGCCAGTCTCTGTTCTTTTGTCTTCTTCCCTCCCTTTTGTCCTCTGCCCTCCTGTCTTTGCTCCTCGTCTATTTTTTCCACCTGTTGTTCCGCTCTCCCTCATTCATCGTCCGTATCCTCCGCCACATCGTCGTCCTCCGCTTTCCCCCCCTGCTCCATCACCTGTTCGTCACCGTCCTTCTCTCCACTGTCGCCACTGTCAGATCTATACCGCCATTCCAGTTCTTTTTCCGCTTCCTCATTCTCACCTCCAGCCTCCTCTTCAGCTCCCCTTCTGTCATCTGTTCTCCTCTCTCCTCCTCCTCCTCTCTCGTCGCTGCGTTTCGTTCCTCACACTCCCGCGCATAATGCCCTGTCTTCTGGCACCTGAAGCACTTGAAATCAGGGCACTCCATGAAGATGTGTCCTGGCTTGATTCAGAGTCGGCACACCCGCACCTGTATTGTCATGTATTACTCTAAAGTACTCCACTCCTCTCAGTGTCTCTAACTTGGTTGAGTACGGGAGTGATCGTACCTGCTCATTAAAGGGACTCTCACCTTTGTTGCATTTTTACACTTTTTTTGGATAAGGTTAAATTGGTATTAATAAGGTAATAACACTCTAATATGCAAGACAGACCTCTCATAATATTTAGTGAAAACTTCAACCAATAAAATTCTTCGGACCGAAGGACCTTATTGGCCGACAGACCTGTCTGTTTGCTGCATGGGGATATATAAGGTTTTCCGTCTGCTTCTTGTGGCGCATTCGGGCCCGCGTCATCAAGGCGCGTCCTCAACTAGAGGGTTTGTTTTGATTCCACGGCAGACAGTAGCGAGTAGCGACCGTAGCCACTGTCGATGGCAGACCAAAGTGGTCCACGGCGTACTGAAACTGCACCATTCAGTCCGATTAGGGGACTCATCTCGGACTCAGACTCACAGAGTTACCCTCCTCTGGAGCCTCAGTAAGACCTCCAGACTGTTGGCCACCAACTGCACCATTCAGTCCGATTAGGGGACTCATCTCGGACTCGGACTCACAGAGTTACCCTCCTCTGGAGCCTCAGGAAGACCTCCACACTGTTGGCCACCAACTGCACCATTCAGTCCGATTAGGGGATTCATCTCGGACTCAGACTCACAGAGTTACCCTCCTCTGGAGCCTCAGGAAGACCTCCAGACTGTTGGCCACCAACTGCACCATTCAGTCCGACAAGGGGACCCCATTCGGCCTCAGAATACAAGTGGTCCCGCTCCCCTGGATGATTCTCAGGACCTCCAGACCGTTGGCAACCAACCGCAACACTCAATCCGATTAGGGGACCCGTTTCGGACTCAGACGCGAAGTTGTCCCGCTACTCTGGAGCTCCAGGAAGACCTCCAGACCGTTGGCACCCAACCGCACCACTCAGTCCGATTACGGGACCCATTTCGGACTCAGATGCGACGTTGTCCCGCTACTCTGGAGCTCCAGGAAGACCTCCAGACCGTTGGCACCCAACCGCACCACTCAGTCCGATTACGGGACCCATTTCGGACTCAGACGCGACGTTGTCCCGCTACTCTAGAGCTCCAGGAAGACCTCCAGACCGTTGGCACCCAACCGCACCACTCAGTCCGATTACGGGACCCATTTCGGACTCAGACGCGACGTTGTCCCGCTACTCTGGAGCTCCAGGAAGACATCCAGACCATTGGCAACCAACCGCCACACTCAGTCCGATTACGGGATCCATTTCGGACTCAGACGCGACGTTGTTCCGCTACTTTGGAGCTCCAGGAAGACATCCAGACCGTTGGCAACCAACCGCCACTCTCAGTCCGATTACGGACCCATTTCGGACTCAGACGCAACGTTGTCCCGCTAATCTGGAGCTCCAGGAAGACCTCCAGACCGTTGGCAAACAACCGCACCATTCAGTCCGATTAGGGGACCCATTTCGGCCTCAGACGCTACGTTGTCCCGCTACTCTGTTTGTAATGCTCATACACCTTTCTTATACTCAGTGGGACCACTGTCCTTCAACATGGGGCCTCAAAACGGTATCACACGAAGCCCATACAATTACAGTGAGCCACCTGCTAAATTTCTTGTTTACTAGACCCCTGGTAGATATTATGACCCCTGGGAGTCTAAACAAAACCCATGGGAGTCTAAACACAACCCATGGGAGTCTAGAACTTATGTACTCTAAAAAATAACGCTTAGGGGGTGGGGCATTGGAGGAAGGCGGGATGATTTGAATTTGCTGTAATTCTCAAATGCAACAAAGGTGAGAGTCCCTTTAAAGCAGACTTTTAAAAATCTTGTTCCGTCCGCAATCTCCGTCTCCGACCACTTGCGCCGTTTGATTACAGATATTGGCCGCACACCCCACTCCTCCAGCCTTGCCAGTATTGTTACATCTTCCATATAAACAGGCAAGTTGATAAAAGACACCACCATGTCATTGTTCACAATCTCTCATGCACTAAGGCTGCTTTTACGCGCACGCCATCCAGGAGCTTGCGCTTTCCCACCTCATCCTTCATGGTCATTTCAAAGTTTTTTTCCCCTCTCACACGGCACCCGCTCACCACTCCACATTGCACTGCCACTTCCCGCAGAATATCCATCATGGAAATCACCGCTGTTCCCTCCACCCAGGGCCGGCGCTGAAGAATAAAAACACAAATTAAAACAAAGAGCATAAAATACATGTGATGTACAGAAAGAAGACAAAGCTCTGTCCCCTTTAGTTATGAGCCTGGACACTGGGAGGAACAGCAGTCTACTGCCTGAGGACCTCAGACTACGAGACGGCACATAGGGGACTAAAAGCTCTGAAATATATGCTGGGGCCAAGTCATGTAGAGCCTTAAAAGTAATCAATAAAATCTTAAAATCAATCCTAAAACAAACGGGAAGCCAATGTAGCGACGCTAGAACAGGTGGGATATGGTCATATTTTCTAGATCTTGTTAAAAGCCTGGCAGCTGAGTTTTTGACAGTCTGTAGCCGTTAGAGTGTTTTCTGGCTCAAGCAGGTAAAAAGGCTGTTACAATAATCAAGTCGTGAGGAGATTAAAGAATGTAACAAAGTTTCAGCGTCACTGAGATTTAAAATTGAGTTTGTAAAAACAAGATTGGTGATGTGTTGCTCAAAATATAAATTACTGTCAAAGAGATTTTTGCAACAGGTTTGATGAGTTTTGACAGGTCTCCAGTAGAAGGCATTATTTGTTCGGACAGTTGCCGGGGGCCAATGACCAGGATTTCGGTTTTCTGTCATTAAGCTGCAGAAAATGTAGTGCCATCCAGCTTTTAATGTCATTTAGGCATTCATGAAGTGCACTTATGAATGGGTAGGTACAATTGAGAATCAGCATAAAAATGAAAGGAAATGCCATGTCTCCTGATGAGCTCACCTAGTGGAAGCATAAATATAGAGAACAGAATAGGTCCAAGTATTGACCCTTGCGGTACTCCATACCTAATATTAGAAATCGATGAGGAGTAGTTCTTAATGGAGACACGGCACTTCCGATTCGATAAATAAGACGAAAACCAACCTAAGGCAGTGCCGGATAAGCCGACCCAGTCCCTTAGTCTGTTTAAAAGTGTTTCATGGTCTACGGTCTCAAAAGCTGCGGCTATGTCCAGCAGAACAAGAACAGACCCCATGCCTGCGTCCAAATTTATTAAAAGGTCATTTGTGACTCTCAACAAGGCGGTCTCCGTGCTATGGTACTTACGAAAGCCTGATTGGAATTTTTCAAAGACACTATTGTTTACCATAACTGCCAGCAACTGCTCAGAGACAATTTTTTCCAGGATTTTAGAGATGAAAGGTAACTTTGAGATCGGGCGAAAACTATCGAGGATAGAGGGATCAAGTCCAGGTTTTTTGAGGACTGGTTGAATACAGGCAGTTTTAAAATAATCGGGGACACAGCCAGCAGACAGTGAACTATTTAAGATGGTCAATAAGTGGGGCCCAATACACTCCTTGATTTCAATTAAAAACTTGGTGGGAATAATATCTAGTGGGCTGGAAGAAACTCTCATATTAGAAATTATTTTCAGGAGTTCAGGCAGGGAAATAGTAGTGAAAATAGTGTAGTGTACCGGTAGGGTGGGCTGACGTCCGTGAAGCTGGGGTTTGTTCTGATACTAATTCTAATATTTTCCACTTTCCCCACAAAGTGCAAGAGGAACTTCTCAAAATCTGCATCAGATTCAGCAGGGGCACCAGGAGGGACTGGATTTATGAGTTGGTTGACCGTCTTAAATAAAAATCTGGGATTATGTTTATTTGCAGATATAAGATTAGAGAAATATCAAGTCCTTAATAACCATAAAGTTATATGAGAGCAAATGCTCTTTCATAGCCAGGAAGTGAACCTGGAGGCCTGATTTCTTCCACTGGCGTTCAGCTTTTCTGCAATTCCTTTTGCAGGCCCGACAACTCTCATTTAACCAAGGCTGTTTTCTTATTTTTAGGTTAGATCTTGGCTTAACAGGGGCAATGACATCCATGGTTGAGGAGCAAAGCTGGTTAAAGGAATTCAAAAAGTCATTTGTATCAGGGACTTCAGGAATCGGAAAACACTGCACATTAAACTCACTACAGAATTGACTGGCACCGTGCTCATTGAAAACGCGGGTGTACTTTGTGCAAGGTGAGGCAGTGCAAGCAGCCAGAAGTTCACAGGAAAAAACAATACAAAGGTGATCAGATACACACATGTCCATGACCTTAACACATGGTATCCTCAGGCCCAGGCTAAAAATGAGGTCCAGTGTATGGCCATGCTTATGGGTCTTACCAGAAACATGTTAAGAGACTTAGTGATGCTTAAAGAATCAGTAGCAAGGGTATTAGACAGGTCATCAACATGGATATTAAAATCCCCACAAAGCACAATTCTATCATGGTTTAAAACAAGACTAGATAAAGATTCAGAGAGTTCTGATAAAAATTGGCCAGCTGGTTTAGGGGGTCGGTAGAATGTTGCAAAAATGACGGGGTTCGGGCCACCTAGTTTAAGCAACAGCACCTCAAAAGAGAAAAAATCATTCCAAGGAATTTGAGTGCATTTATGTTGTTTTTTATAGACTGTTACAAGGCCGCCACCACGGCCACAAACCCTAGGCTGGCTAATACAGTCAAAGTCTGGGGGGCACAGTTCAATGAGCTTGCAGTGATCACCAGGTTGTAACCAGGATTCGGTTAAAAACATGAAATCCAACTCAGCAGAAAAAATAAAATCATTTAAAATAAAAGTCGTATTAGAGAGAGATCTTACATTTAAAAGAGCCATCTTAAAAGGTCTATCCTGGGCTAAAACCTTTACTGGGGTTATGGTCCGGATCATTGTTAAGTTATTAATATTTCTGTGTTTAGGATTCCTGTTGAGTTTGGCCGGTAGGCATCTAATCGTTACAGGAACCCAATTACTAATGGAAATGGTGCGAGAAAGATCCGGATCCGCCTGTGTAATGATGGATTGTATAGGGAGGCTTTTCGGTGCGAGTGTCAGTGACAGATGTGACTGGCAGGGGGAACTGACGGGGGGAACAGTGGTCTGAGTGGGCGGATGTTTCGGGGAGAAGGGGAGAAGGGGATAAACAGCCATGCATGTGAGGTTGATTGAACAGTGTGCTGTAGGTTAGCCGTTAGCATTTTGTTACCCCACCAGTGAATACCGTCTGGCCTGAATAAATGTGAACGGTCCCAAAACAGATCGAAATTATTAATAAAACCAGATTTTAGAGCTGTGCAGGTGGACTAGAGCCAGGTGTGGAGGCTGAGAAGTCTGCTAAAATGCCCCACTCCACGGCCCAGAGAGGGGATGGGACCAGAAAAGTAGACACTCTTAAAAAATTAAAGAGGTTGTTAAAATCTTTTTTTATGAGCTCAGACTGCTCACGAGCAGTGTTGTATGTTCCGACATGGACAATCACACGTCTAATTGAGGACGGAAGCGAGCGCAGAAGCCCCGGAAGTTTGCTGGTGATGACAGGGACCGTTGCTCCGGGGAAAAAGTGAGTTGCAGCGTTGAAAAAGCGTGTGTTCCTTATAATTGAGTCTCCGACTATTAATGTGGTCGGAAGGAAAAGGGGCCGAGGGGCTGACAGACGTGGAATCTCGGAGCCAGAGAGTGGAATCGCGGTGTCCACGCTGCAGGGCCCAACAGGAGAGAGAGGACTCGGGGCAGCGATTTCTTTACGGGGAGAGGGACTCACCGGCTCAGGTCGAGGAAGAACTCCGGAGCGTCTCAACACGGCCTCCCTAGGGATCCTGTGGCGGGATCCTGCGGCATTGTTAGCCACCAGTGGCTGTAGAGCAGCGGTGTCTGCAGGCGTTGAACTTTGGGAACGGTCCGCTTTGGAGCGAGCTGGAACGGCAGGAGCATCAGCTGATGGAGCAGGACTGTCACCAGACAGCGCTGCATATTGATTGGATAGGCCCAGGGGAGGAGGTGGGGCCCCGTCCGGGCCACTCTTGCGCCCTCGGATTACCACTTCGGTCCAGGAGGGTTGACAGTTGGGAGTGGAGCAGGAGGAAGGCCGATGACAGGTGGAGGTGAGGGGGTCCCAGACAACAGTGTCCTGGAAAGCTGCGCTTAGCGCTTGTTCTGGTCGGCAGCTAAATCCATAACGCTGGCCAACAGGGACTCTTTATTGCGCAGCTCGTCCGAGAGCAGTCTGATGTCCTTCTTGAGGCTAGCAATTTTATTATTTGCTATTGTAAGCCGCGGATCATCCTCATTTGGCATGGTGTGGAAAGTTACCAAGAGCTGGCTAATGCTAAAGCTAAAAGCAATAGCTTTAGCTAATGCTTTTAGCTAAAGTAAAAAGCTGCATCAAAAAATGTAATGGCAGGAGGGCCAGGGAATGTTAAACGAATGTATAGCATGTGCAATGTTCGCATACAAAAGACGCTACTTAAGACGCTAGTGTGTCCTCATGTTCGCATACTTAAGACGCTAAGTATGCTTAAAGGGACACTATGTAATATTTTGAGTAATTCATTACCTCAATTCAACGTATTCATTCATAAATAAGTCCTCATTGGTGTAAAATTATCTCTGCCAAAAATCTCACTTATCCTCCTGAGCGAAGAATAATTAATATTAATATCAATATGGTTACATAGGATGGGTAAGCTTCATGGAGGCTTCCATGTTCTTCCGGTCTATGAACTGCCGAGAGGGACAAAAAGCACTACGTGGTACAAGAATTGCAAGCGCGTTTTCACTCTGAGCCAGCGTGACTGTGGAACAGAGCTTAGCTTGGTTTAGCGAGACGAGTTTTGCCGGCAAATTTGAACATGCACCGCATTTTTGTGAAAGACCATACTTATGCCATGCCACAGAAAAGGAATCATCGTCGCCAAAAAAACGAAAAAGAGCGTTAAAAATGCAACGTGACCAGCGAATACAGAAAAGGAGGGTAAACATCGGAGTCGCTTTTCCAAGGTGGAAAGAGCTAATGAAGGAGAAAGATTTTGAAAGGGATGCCGATGTATAACTGTATTCCGTTAGTTACAATGTCAATTGTTGGTATTTAGAATACAGTTACATTGTTGAAATCAACAGATTACAATGCGATGATTAGGATGCGTGCTCAGCCACACTCATTATGGGAATTATTGTTTTGATTATCGGTAACTCCAAGACTACCAAAGGCTATGTCAACTTTTATGTTATCTGACATTTAGGGCCTACTTTTATTTATCAATTGTATGTATAGTTATTTGTCTTCATATTGGAAAGTCCACAACTGCTGGAGTCAAGTTCCTTGTCTGTAAGAATGCTTGGTCAATAAACCTGATGTGATTTGTCCATCTAATTTGTCCAGTTATGAGAGAACTCTTGGGATTCGGAACGAATCAACCCCCATGAAGCCAAACCGGAATGAAGTGCCAACTGCTGCGATATTGTCCAGTATTTCCAGTGGGACAGATAGGCAAGTCATCACATGGAAAATAATTGAAATTTTTTGTTTGACTACGAGTTTCTTATAAAACTTTTATCTACCTGTACCTCATAGTGTGTTATGATAATTGTTTTCAGAGATGAACATCTATGCGCAATTGCAGAGGCACCGGAAATTGAAACTCTAGACAACAGGTAACCCATAAACGTTCATATTGTTTATTATCTATTTTGTGTGTTACATATTTTCATACATGATTTTAAAGAATATTTATTCTCCTCCTAGCCTGCATGACATAAGCATTGGAGAAGAGGAGCTGAATGAAAATGCCTTCAATGATCACAGGAACAGTGTGTAAGTGGGCTTCTATTCTGTCATTGGTTTCAATTGAGTTGTGTAGGCGTCATTCATGACATTTCAATGTACTGGCCCTGGGTATGTTGTAGGATTGATTGGGCAGAAGAGGGGCCCACATTTCACAGGGACCCGGACAACAGCTCTGATGAGGAATATCTTCCACCAATTTCTTTGAGGTGAGTCGAAATCTATTACTACTCTTTACTTTGTTTTTGTGCTGAGTTTTTACATGCACTGAAGGGAGCGCAGGTGATAGATAATCTGCCAACCATCGGGATCGATGAAATTGTGCACGACCTGCCTGCCCCTGAAGTCCTTTCTGATGAGCCCCTGACTCAAGCAGCCAATTTTGCCAGGCCCTCAGAAGGCCCTTAGTGACGATGATATCGTTGGCGTCAGAGCAGCAGTCATGTATGAGAACAGCTTGAGGCAGCTTGTCACATTTTTAACTCTGCCAGTGGACACATGCACTGGTGTCTTGAGGAACGGTTCGGTGTGTGACAGTGTTGCTCCCTTTCCAACAGTCACCAGGGGCACTGCAATGAGCGTTGAATGGGTAAGCCTTGACAGTAACTTCAAATCCCAACGAATGGTAACAGACAGCACTTTATATGCATTGTGAATTTATAAGGCTACTCTTTCTGACCACCAGATCTGTCCTAATGGACATTGCCTATGGCGGTGAAACTCCCAGCCTGTGTTGAAGTTTGGCATGCAGGCCGGGGACTTTCTACTTTCCTCAAACATCTTGCTGTCTGGAAACAACTACGCTAAAGTTGCTCTCCTCCTCAAGTTCATGAATATCAGAATCGTTAACCTGACCACCCACTACACAATCCAGGACACGTACTGTGTTGACACCATCAAAGAATACTGGGAAGAGAAGAGGTCTGAGGCCATCAGCCGATTTCAAGGGAAAGATGTTGTGCTCTTGGGTGTGTATTTTTATATTTTACCTTGTTCTACATACATTTGTATAGTGTTACACAATGAGACCGATTTTGCAAGCATCTGTCATACATGTGTTGTATTTTGAAATTAACTTATTTTTCAAGGTGATGGCAGAAATGACTCACCAGGGCATTCGGCACAATACTGCAGCTACACAACCATGGAGCTTGATTCAAAGGAAATTGTCTATGTGGCCACTATAGACAAGCGGCAGACAAACTGGAACTCCAATATCATGGAAAAGGAAGGTTTTATCCAGACTGTGGAAAAACTAACACATGAGATAAAGGTAGTGGAATTCTGCACAGATGCCCATGTCCAGATTGGAGCCCTTTTGAGTAAGTGGTCAACAGATAAAATGTTTGTGCACAAATATTGAAATGCTGATTGAGACACCTGGAAATAAAATGATTCCTTACTTCACAGACCCAGACAAAGGCAGATACAAGGAGCTCAGGATTCACCACAGCCTTGACATATGGCATGGTGCCAAAAACCTGTCCAAAAAAAAAAAAAAAATTGCTATTGTAAGTTCTAATGCATCCAATTTTGTACATAACACTACCCTGTACCGGCCTGCATGTCAGTTGAATCATTGTATTTAGTTTGATCTCCATGAAAAAATACATGCATGGAATAATTTGCATTGTTTGTTTTGTTTATCCCCTCAAGGCAGGAAAGTTGAAATGCCAGTCTATTGTCCTTAACTGGTTGAGGGATGTAGTCAACCATTTCTGGTGGTGCTGCAAGACAGCAGATACATTTCAGCAGTATCTTGTAAGCAAGATGAATATATATGTTCTGCCCTCAGAATATTATTCATGTTGGAAAGTTAAATGCACTTGAGTGATTGGAGAAATTTAGTAATATTTGCACGATGAGAAGTATTGAAGTGGGTCAAGTGATGTTTGTGCGTATTCTGGCCGTCATTCGGTGAATGTTTCTATTCTCACGCTCATGGAAGCAATGAATGTAAGTTCAAATGTAGCATGCAATGTTTGACATATCACAATATATTATTGTATACTAAGGTTTTGTATTGTTTGTTTCAGTTTCACTCGTAATATTAATGCAACTAGAAAGAGGAATAAAGGGAGCAAGACGCTCCGATCCTGGCTCAAGTGTTTTATATTTGAGTTTGGCTGGCTGTTGAACTGCGATAACGTACAGTTACCTAACGCGCAGGGAGAACAGTACAGTGAAAATTCATACTACAGTGAGGGGGCCTGCCCGTAATTCCGACGCCTCACTGTTCCGACGTCTCAATGTTCCGAAATATTTCCCATTAGATCGACATGCCACTATTCCGACGGTTCAATGTTCCGAAAACGAAACCCATTGGTCCGAAGGTCCGTTAGTCCGACTTTTCAAAAAGGAGGCGCATTAGGCCGACGGTTCAATATGCCGAATAGGAAAAAGAGTTTTATACCTCGCTCGCTCCCTCTCTCTCTCTCTCACTCTCACTGTGTGTGTGTGTGTGTGTGTGTTCGTGCCCGTGTTGAGAATTAGACCTCCGCTCTCTGTCCATGGTGCTGCAACACCGTGTCGAAATGAAGTGAAGCGTTGTCTTTTTGCCCTCCAAAATTCATCGTGAACGTGATATGTAGGCCTAGGTTGTATTTTGGAGACGGAGAGAGAGTGAGAGTGAGATTGAGAGAGAGAGGGAGAGGGAGCGAGCGAGGTATAAAACTATTTTTCCTATTCGGCATATTGAACCGTCGGCCTAATGCGCCTCCTTTTCGAAAAGTCGGACTAACGGACCTTCGGACCAATGGGTTTCGTTTTCGGAACATTGAACCGTCGGAATAGTGACACGTCGATCTAATGGGAAATATTTCGGAACATTGAGACTTCGGAACAATGAGGCGTCGGAATTACGGCATGGCACCACAGTGAGTAGAGAAAACGACGAGAGACCCAAGCATGGACACCAGCGATGTATCTACCGTCGCAAAAAGGGAAACGGTAAACTCCGAGGAGGATTCACGCCGACCCCCCTCCCCCAAGTCATCGGTCCACCCTACATCGAGAGCTAGCGCTAGCTCCAAGCGCTCATCTTACTACAGGTCTGTCCACGAGGCTGCCGCCAGAGCCAGAGCTTCGGCTGAAGCAGCCGCAACCAAGGGAGCCTATGCTAAGAAGCAGTTGGAAATTAAAAAACAAAGAGCTAGACTAGACATAGAATTAGAAGAATTAGAAATTGAAAAAGAAACAGAAGTGGCACGGGTGGAAGCAGACGTTTTAGAAGCAGCTGCAGCTGCAGCTATAGAAAATGAAGATGTGCTAAGTTTGAAAAGTGATGTCCCGCCATGCGTGATTCAAAAGCGCACTGAAGAATATGTGCAGAGTCAATCACTGCTCGGTTCGCAGTCCGGCGCAGCGAGAACGCCACGCAGTGGCCACCGCAGGCAGCAGCTGAGGAGATGCCCCCACAGAACGCCTTCAGATCACCGGTGAATGAGCGTGCGGAAGGCGAGCAGTACCAAGAGGAGATCAGCATGCAGTATTACGGTTCCCCATCTCGCAGTGCAGTCAGGCGACGTGAGTACAGCCCCACACAGCAGTCAGCACATGCAGCCACAACCAGGCTTCCTCCGGATGACTTCAGACCCCCAGCACAGCCTCCAGGATGCAAACCTGCCCTGAAGCCATTGAACATTCCAAACAGACTACAGGGTCAGTACTCTCCTCCTCATGCCAACACTCCACATATGATGGACTTTGCCAAGTTTCTTGCACGCAGAGAATTAGTGACTACTGGCCTTACAAAATTCGATGACACACCAGAGAACTTTAGGGCATGGCAGTCGTCATTCTTAAATGCAACGCAGGGCTTAGGGATAACATATAGTGAAGAATTGGACCTTCTAGTGAAGTGGCTAGGAAAAGAGTCATCTGAACACATGAAGAGGATCCGTGCTGTTCATATCACAAACCCCAAAGCTGCCCTACAGCTGTCCTGGGACAGACTGCAAGAATGCTATGGCACACCAGAAATAGTGGAAAATGCCCTGTTTAATAGACTTGATAACTTCCCCCGTCTGCCTGCTAGAGAGAGCTCAGTGATCTTCTCATGGAGCTGTTGGCAGCCAAAAACGATGGATATCTCCCTGGCCTGGCCTACCTCGACACGCCTCGCGGGATAAAACCCATAGTGGAGAAGTTGCCTACAGGCCTGCAGGAAAAATGGCTCAATGTCGGCTCGAGGTACAAGGAAAAGCACAGAACAACCTTTCCTCCTTTTTAATTTTTTGTGGACTTTGTCTATGGCCAAGCCAAAGCCCGAAATGACCCGAACTTCAGCCTGTCAATCAACAGCCAGCCATACAGTAAGCCCAGTGGAATCAAGACTGCTATAGCTGTGCACAAGACAGATGTGTCTGCCACTGTTGACACAGGCTATACAGCATCTACAGACAACGACCCAGCTCGATACTGCCCTGTGCACAGAAAAGCTCATCCCTTGGACAGATGCAGGTCATTCAGAATGAAAACGTTGCAAGAACGGAAAACCATCTTAAAGGAACACAAACGCTGCTTCAAGTGCTGCTCCCCAAGCCACCTGGCTATGGATTGCCAACACTGAAATGCGGTGAGCGTGACAGCGAAAGACACTGCTCTGCAATGCACCCAGACACCTCTTTGCCTTCCCATCCTTGGCCCACTCCACAAAGAGATACAGCGACACAAGGCAGTTCCCTACTCGAAGTGACGTCACGATGCACCAAAGTGTGCGGCAAGGGCAGCCTCCCACGCTCCTGCTCAAAGGTGTGCCCTGGTGCTTGTCTTCCCCCAGGGTCAGCCAGAGCGCTCCATCAAGATGTACGCCATACTCGACGATCAGAGTATTCGCTCTCTGGCCCGCTCTGAATTTTTCCACCTGTTCAGAGTCGAGAGCAGCCTCTCTCCTTATCTGATGAAGACCTGCGCCGGCACCACGGAGATGACCGGAAGAAAGGCGGCAGGCTTTCAGATCGAAGCAGTGGATGGAGGTGTGTGCCTGGACCTTCCACCTCTCATCGAGTGCAACGAAATAATGACCAACAAATCTGAGATCCCAACTCCAGAGGTAGCCCTCGTACACACTCACCTGAAACACATCGCTCCCCACATCCCCAAGCTGGATCCCAACGCAGAGATGATGATCCTTTTAGGGAGAGACATGATACGCGTGCACAAGGTGAGAGATCAAGCAAATGGACCTCATAATGCACCCTTTGCTCAACGTCTAGACTTGGGCTGGGTGATTATAGGTGAAGTGTGCCTTGACAATGCCCACAAACCAACCCTGAGCATCTTCAGAACACACGTGCTCCAGAATGGACGTCCGTCACTCCTCACTCCATGCGACAACAGCATCAGCGTGAAGGAAAAACTGCTACGGCGGGGAGCCCAGGTATGGCCACCCCACACACACACTGAAGCCTATGCCAGCTGAGGAACAGCTCGGGCTGACTGTTTTCCAGCGAACGGACAGTGACAATAAGTGCGCCATGTCCTTTGAAGATGAACTCTTTCTGAAAATTATGGAGAAAGAAATTCAGCAAGATGAAAAGAACAACTGGGTAGCTCCCCTACCATTCAAGCCAGGCCTGCTCGCTCCACCGGGTGACTTCACTGGAAAAGACCTCCTGAAAGGGCAGTGGAGACAGGTGCAAGCGCTTGCCAATGAATTCTGGAGCCGTTGGAGAAATGAGTACCTGAGCACTCTTCATCCAAGGCATAAGTGGCACAGTACACATCGCAACCTTCAACCTGGGGACGTTGTGCTGTTAAAGCAAACCCAAGCACCAAGGAACGAGTGGCCAATGACTCTGGTCACATCAACCTTTCCGAGCGGCGACGGAAAGGTCCGCAAAGTTGAAGTGAAGACATCGTCCCAAGGCACCTCAAAGACTTACCTGCGGCCCATCTCGGATGTGGTTCTTCTCCTAGAAAAGACTGAATAGAAATGGACTGGAAAAAAAAGGGGTTTAAAAGAATGGTTTGAAGTTAGTGGCTTTACATGCCAGACGGGGAGCGTTCTGCCCTCAGAATATTATTCATGTTGGAAAGTTAAATGCACTTGAGTGATTGGAGAAATTTAGTAATATTTGCACGATGAGAACCCGACCTTTTAAGTATTGAAGTGGGTCACGTGATGTTTGTGCGTATTCCGGCCGTCATTTGGTGAATGTTTCTATTCTCACGCTTATGGAAGCAATGAATGTAAGTTGAAATGTAGTATGCAATGTTTGACAAATCACGATATATTATTGTATACTAAGGTTTTGTATTGTTTGTTTCAGTTTCACTCGTAATATCAATGCAACTAGAAAGAGGAATAAAGGGAGCAAGACGCTCTGATCCTGGCTCAAGTGTTTTATATTTGAGTTTGGCTGGCTGTTGAACTGCGATAACGTACAGTTACCTAACGCGCAGGGAGAACAGTACAATATATATATTTTTTTAATTCAATAAGTTCCATGATTCAAATACCCTTGACATGATAAGGGTATTTTGTTTTTGTGTTTATTTGGTTTACTTTCCTCAGGCACTTTGGATTGGGGTTCTCCATCATGTGTGGAACCATCACACCTGGGAGACTGGAAGCTGCCAACATGATCACCTCAAATACACTCATTAAAAGCAGTGTATTGAGAGGGATTCCCAGAGCCACAAAGCACTAGTGAACGTTGTCCTCAACATGCGCTGGCAGAAGGAAGGATGTCCACAAGTATCTGCGCTTCAGGAAAAGTTTGGGGACATGACAATTAAATAGAAATTTCAGAGCCGTTAGAAATGTGTGGGTGTGTGTTTCTTGCTCTAATTTATTTTTTATTCATCCAGATCAAGAGCACTCCTTCAGAATCACGTTCAGAATCACATTTTGATGTATGCCAGCAAGCGCCAGGCCTTCACTCCCCGAGGGTATGACTCAAGAGTTTTGCTCGCAGCTCTGGACTACAATTTCCACCATAAACTGCCAACTTACAGGACGGCTGAGGGCCAACAAGTGTATGTCAAACTCATTAAAAGTTTCTGTTCAAATAATTGCATATTCCTATTGTCAAACAATTATGTGAATTTAGTTGTCATAATGACTTGTAATACTTGCCTTTTATATTTAGTCTTAGAAAGAAGTACAATAAGAATGCCAGAAGATACAGCCTCTACGCCTTAAAATGTGAGAAATCATATGATTACATCCCTGAGTTGCATGTGCTTATTGTGAACGAAAAAGTGGCAAGCGGGGTTGGGATGCCACGAAAGAGGACCCTACGCCCGGATGAACCAAGGCAGCTTGGTGTTGTGCCCCCAATACCTCCACCACCGATGTTGCCTCTAACCAGGGGATTCCACCGGACGCGTTACGGCAACGTTACGGCTGCGGCACGGAACGGCTGCGACTCTGCCCTGCTTGCATTTCCACCGGGCGTGTTTGCGAGCCAGCCGTATTCACGCGAGATCACGCGATAATCCTAAACCTAATGTACTCAACTTCCACTCCCAAAACGACTGCAATTAAATGCCACGCTTTGTCCTTCCGGCCATTGCCCTTATAAAAAGGATGATTTGGTACATAAATGACGTTGTGATAGGCTACATGAGCTGAGTATTGTTTTATTTTGAAAATTGACCGGACGCTCTATGGCTTTTACTTTTTCACTTCCTGCCCTGCTCGATCTGCTCTGTTGAAATTGACGCGGTTCAGCAACGGCTTTCGGCACAAATAGAAATGCTACGGAATGATAGCGCTGCGGCACGGCGAGCCGCTCCTGGAACTTTGCTGAGACGTTCCGCTGCCGCATCCGGTGGAAATGGTCTCATTGATTAGAGTGGAACCTATCTGCTGCGGTGACCGCGGCCAAGACGTGCCTCACACCGGGATTCCACCGGACGCGTTACGGCAACGTTACGGCTGCGGCACGTCTTGGCCGCGACTTTGCCCTGCTTGCATTTCCACCGGGCGCGTTACGGCAGCGCAACGCTGCCTTGCGAGCCAGCCGTATTCCCGCGAGATCACGAGATCCCGCGATAATCCTAAACCTAATGCACTCACCTTCCACTCCCAAAACTACTGCAATTAAATGCCAGGCTTTGTCCTTTCTGACATTGTTCTTATAAAAAGGATGATTTGAGACCCTTTGATTGATTGACTGCTGACCTGGTGCCACCGGTCATGACGTAATAATGTTGGTGTTTTATTTTGAAAATTGAGCGGAATGCTCTATGGCTTTTACTTTTTCACTTCCTGCCCTGATCGATCTGCTCTGTTGAAATTGACGCGGTTCAGCAGCGGCTCGCGGCAAAAATAGGAATGCTACGGAATGATAGCGCTGCGGCGCGGCACGCCGCTCCTGGGATGCTGCTGAGACGTTCCGCAGCCGCGCCCGGTGGAAATGGTCTCATTGATTAGAGTGGAACCTATCTGCTGCGGTGACCGCGGCCAAGACGTGCCGCTGCCGTAACGTTACCGTAACGCGTCCGGTGGAATCAGGCCGTCAGCCGTAACGTTGCCGTGACGCGTCCGGTGGAATCAGGCCGTTACTGATACTGAAGTGTGCACATGCATGTTAATGATAATCCATTGTGTGCACATGACTAATGGCACTACATGTCTTTTACAGGATCAGCCCTCAATGCTGCTAGCAACTTGGAGGCCGATTGAGCTGTTGTTTGGTGTTGCTGGTGTTTGAGGTGTAAAAATGTGTAAATATGAATAAATCACTATTTTGTTTTTTCAAAAAAACATAAATTTCAATCGTATTGTACATTGAATTGCTATTGCACCTTATTTTGACATTTTTCTCGATCCCTAGTGTAGAAAAAATACAGCACAGACTCAAATAACAAATCTTTTATTCTTCGTAACAAAAAACAACTCAAAAGAATACTAAATAGATATAAATATAACTTTACTATTTACTCCAAATATTTCCAACGCTACTCAGGCCAATCTCTAAGATCCCTGGAATGTAGCCTGTGTATTGTCCCTGAGGGTCAGGGAATTTGTCCCTAATTCTTCAAACACAGCAGCTGGGAATCACTCTCCGGTTCCCCTGTCCTAATGCGCCATGCTGCCAGAAAAAATAATGACTGTAAGCTGCATGCCTGTATTCCCTGTTGTCATCGCCGGGCTCCCTTACATTTCCTAAGGCAGTGAGGTTCTCCCGGTTCTGCCTATGGATCCGCAGGTAACCTTCATCCAGGCAGTACTGTGTGAAATGGGGCAGGAGGCTCACACAGTGGACAGGGTCTTGGCCACAGCATTTCCTCTCCCTGTCCGTCGGCATGTCTCTGCACTTGCCACGGGTACACCAAGGTACCCCCGGTACCTCCGCAGATGTAGGAGCACCATGTCTTTGCTGATGCTCCAGCAGCAGATCAAAAATCAGACCCGGCTGCCTCTCCAACATTCCTGCTGCGAGGCGTCTGTGATCATCAAGGCTCGTCTCCTACAGTAATCTCTGAAGAAATGAAAGGAAATAAGATGGGGTTAGGCCATTAGGTATACAGGTAGACATATAGCCAACAGGTTGGACAACATGTTTTGCAATATAATACACAGGAGGAGGCAATGCAGTGTAAAGGATCTCATATTTATAAATGTGGACAAAAGACAACTTCATTGGTGTGCAAAATAAATAAATGCTCTCTAACATTTTCTAAAAGCCTTTGTTTTCATAAACACTCAATTACCTCACGTTGTGACTATGGTCTCGTTATGTGCATAGGATTGGAAATTCATAGCCTGTTCATTTGCTGCTAGCCATATAAATTGTACAAACCTCTGTCGCTTCTCTTCTCTCTTTGGAAACCTTCAATCCTATCAAGATCTTCTCTTGACTCTCGTTCTCCTCTTCCTCGTCGTCCTCCTCGCCTAGCTCCCACCGATCCACTGCCTCTCTGTCCTCTCCCTCTCCCTCTTCCTCTCCCTACCAGCATTGAATCGCCTGATGATGATCTCTGACAATGGATGGACATCGGAAAAAAAACGGATAAAGAATGTTTCATTACTAATAAGCACATAGTTCATGCGTTGCCTACTAAAAAAAAAAGTTATAGGCCTGCTATTGCTGATTTAGATTGAATTTTTCTATTTCTCTACTGATGCGACAATGCAACATTAAAAGTTACTAACAGCGACTTCACACAGAAGCTCTGGCTTATGGCCTCCCTCAGCATGTGCCCGGTGTGCCCGTGCGGTAATCCACCCTTAGTCGCCATGCTGTGATAGTAATGTTACCAATAAAAAACGATATAAACACGACAACATAATTCATATCTTGCTCGAGGAGTAATTACTCGAACCCCCTCAAAATCAGCACGGTTCATGAAGTTGAAATAATATTAATTTAGTTAAAATAATGACTATCGTGAATGATGACTGAAATAATTCACTATCTTACACTAATGATTCAATGCCGTTTGAAGTTTGTTAGAAATAACGAACCTCATCATCACTCGAATGAGTAGATGAGGTAGTAGGTGTCATGTCACAGCTTCTTGGCACATACTGCCCACTGTAGTTTTTGGACAAGCGAGCACTATTAGTTTGAATGCAATATACAATTGTACCACTAGATGGGAGTAATTTTTACACAGTGTCCCTTTAAGACGCTAAGAGAGGGGGTTCATTAAGATGAACCCTCTCTCATACTCAGCAGTGCTAACTGGAATGAGATGGTGGATATTCAGGAGTAGGGGTGTGACGATACACTCAGCTCACGAGGCGAGACACGATATTGGGTTCACGAGAACGAGACGAGACGAGATTTTAAGAAAACTACAATGACAAAATATATGACTGGACCAACAGACTTTTATTTAGCCAAGTTGCACATGCATTTTGAAATGTTTTATTATAACTCTTTACATGCATGAAATTGAAACTAAAACTAACATTTATAAAAGTTAAAGTAAAATAAAAAATTAAATAATTCTCTTTTTCTCTTGCAAACAATATTATGTGCAAAAACAAATCAAAATACCCAAAATGCTGCCAAACAAATGATTAAAAAGTGGCGTGGGCATCTTCGACGGTAATACGGGTATTTTCCGACGTCATTCTGGCTGTCTTTAGCTGTGTTCGAAATCGTTGCCTATACACTCACTTACTAGTACCTATATAGTGTTCATGATATAGTGCACTATATACACCTTATTTGGCCCCGCCCACATTTAATAAAAAAATCTTCTGCATTTGTGTTTGAACTTCCGGTCAGTTACTTCCAGTTAGTTATTTTCAGCTGGCCAACAACTGTTGACAGAGGTTTCATTTACAAAATGAACCAAATTAAATGGGAGGAGACGCTAGGAGAGTTACGGCATCCAAATGGAGCTACATTGCCGCATCCTACAATAATCAAAAACTGGACGGATGATATGAAAAGGTGGCCTGAGATAACGTACGGTGATATTTTTAACCACTTCGTGCTCGCGCTCGGAGTAGATGGCTCGGCCATGAAAAGTTATAAGAGCACAGAGGCCTACCAGTACCTCCACAGTGGTAAGGTCGGCCGCGGACGATTTTTGTTTTTTTAAAGCCATAGTTAACCCGAGTCAAGCGAGCTGTCAGGGCCACTCGGCATTGGTTTTGGTCACAGCCCAGGGAGCAGTGGAGACGACAGGCTGTTCCTGTGTAGCAGGATTAGGACGGTCCTGTAGCCATGCTGCAGCTATATTATGGAAGGTAAGTATGACAACTGCTTGCTATGTTGATGTGCACAATTCAGTGACGGCTAGATTACAATTTCCTTATGTAATCCTATGAGTTTATCTGTTCTTCGTAGTTGTTTTTCAACTTCATATTGCATTAGCTAGCATGCTATGCTATGCAGAAGACGTGTGTTTATTGTAGGAAAAAGTGTGTTGGGTAAGGTTACATTGAGTACACAGCAATATTCCGATGACATTCCCATTTAAAGGCCCACTATGCAAGATCGGGCATTTCTTCGCTGTTTTCTTGGTTTGGCACGCACTTTTCTCTACACAGCGCCCCCTACAGCTTCGTAGTAGATATTTTGCAACACCATGCACTTCTACGCTAGCCAGGTGCATTTGTTTTCAAAGAAGCCGGCGAATGCGTGGAGCCATGTCCGAAGTAGATGATCATGAAGTGTAGACAAAGTTATACATTTTTAAAACAGTGTATTTGTATTGCAATAAACATAAATCCATCCTTTTTTATAGTTGACTGGGAGAATTTATATCCTAGATTATAATTGTTTTATTTTAGGTTGAACAGAACAATCAGTGTAAGAGTGTTGGCCAACATAATAATCTAAATAAACAAGAACCTGGATTCGGGGATTCAGCCTGTATCTGGTAGGCCATAAGGTGAACCCGTTTTTCGTTTCATCTCGTTCCCATGTCTGGGCACTAAATAATTTTTGGTCCTTAAAAAAGATATTTTGGTTTTCAACGAGAAAAAAAAAGTTCTCCACTTGACATCCTGCAGTATTTTTTAATTAGTGTTTAAAGTCGGGACTTTTTCTTGATTAGCGTAAGAATATTTTCGTCCCGAAAGGCGACGTTTTTGTCACGTGCTTCACATTCGACCAATCGCGCAGATCCGAGATGGCGATGTCAACTGAGTCTAGCGATGAAGAGGAAAATACTCTAAAACATCTGAAACACCTTAAAAAAGTTCGAAAAAAGAGTAACAAAAATATGCTACATGCATGTTACGTCTGTACGGAATGAAGAGGTGAATGATTTCACTATCACAAGGTGGGATACTTACAGGAATTGTTTACAACGGTGGCTTTGCTGTCATGGCGAGTCTCAAGTAGCCGAGACATTCAAATCCTGCATCGACATTTGTTTTAGATGCACTTGTAAAGGCTGTTTGTATGTAGCTACAATATTGACTTCATACCTTTTGGCACATATTAAATGTGTGTGTGTGTGTGTGTGTGTGTGTGTGTGTGTGTGTGTGTGTGTGTGTGTGTGTGTGTTTCTTTTCAGAAGTGAACCAACCTTTGATGCCAGCTGCAACATATTCTGCGAGAGGATCATCCGCCAAAGGATAATTGTAAATCAGGAGGTGCTGAGAATGAACCAGCTACGACGAATGTTTTTAAATACGGTGCAAAAACATGAAGATCGTGATGCTTCAAACTACAGGTAACAACAGAAGCTTTTTTTGGCAGCGATGTAAGACACTTTTATGCTGGAAAAAATCAAAAAAATAAATAAAAAGGCTTTGATAGTATATTTAAACTACTAATACTTTTCAGTATGAATATATCTTTATTTACACCCTTGTGCTCCTCTTTCCCTGTGTTCTTATGTTGCAGGCAGGATAAATTAAAGAGAAGGCTGACCCTAGACTTTCCCCAACTGGTGTTTCACTGCTCCGGCAAGCGCAACATCTGCAAACTGGTTTTTGTTGAGACATTGTCTGCAGATAAGATGATAGACAGGATACCTCATCCATCAGGTACAGACACAACTGAGTCAACTGAAGTAAGCCAAGCTGAAAATGACACTGAACACATGGCAAGAACAACAGCTGGTCCGCAAACTACTGAGAACACAAGGACACTTTATAGTGCAGCGCTGATATTGAAGCAGCTACTATGTGACTCCCGGTATGACGTGCCCCTGGCCACCCACATCAGATGACTTAAATGTGTCTGATGCAAAATCTGTTGTGCCACTTGAACTATACAATGTTATTGCTGGGATTGTAGGTGCAACAGAGGAACCAACATTAGCCTGTTATGTTGATATTCCCGAAGATTTGAACCTAAAAGTGATATCTATTTGTCAAGACATTATGTATCTTGTATCTAAAGGTCAGAGGCAGACACCCAAATCATTATGTCTTGGTCTAAGTATTCGGCATTTAACAGGTTCCTCACAAGTTGTGTCACTGCTGAGTGGACTAGGGCATTGTGCTTCATGGGACACAGTTGTCAGTCTAGACACTAGCCTTGCCCAACTACAACTACTAGAGGGCAGAGACAAAATCCGGTTGGATTCTCGAAGAAGACTCCTACAATACTGGTGTGGGACAATATTGACTTTGGGGAGGAAACACTGTCAGGTCGTGGAACTACTCACCATACAAATGGCATTATGCTGCAAAGTTCTGTCGCTGAACCTGCGTCAAGAACAAACAGACAACCACTACAGAAAGGAGTGTCCTCATTCAAAGCACCCCCTAGCACTCCTGTAGAACACTACCGACAGTCTAAAAGACAAGGGCCACAGAACTTGTTTCATCATCATAGCATTCCACTGCAGCTGGAAACATACAGATTGAACACCGTGTCTGCAGCCCAAACTGAACTGGCATATGTTTTTGTAAAATACATAGATGCTGAACGATGCACAGTCCCAAGCTGGACAGGTTTCCATACATTGCTTCAAGGAGATGCTACTCTGCAAAAGTCAGCACTGCATTATCTTCCAGTCATTGAGGCTTCGACGACAGAGATGTCAACGGTAAACACAATTCTGAAGCGAAGTGTCCAAATTGCTGATCGGCTTGAACTGGACCATATCGTGTTAGTATTTGACCAAGCTATATATGCCAAAGCTCAACAAATCCGTTGGAAAGAGGAAGACTTGACAAAGCGTCTAGTGATAAGACTAGGCGAGTTTCACACATGCATGTTCTACCTCAGTATTCTAGGAAAAAGGTTTGGAGATGCAGGACTGCAAGACATACTCATTGAGTCTGAAGTGGTTGCCCCAGGATCCATCAATGGGGTGATCAGTGGTCATCAGTATAACCGCAGCATAAGGGCGCACAAGCTTATGTACGAGTGTCTGCAATGCGCCAGAGTAAACACCATCCTGGACTCTTTGCCACCAGTGGAGAGACATGAGTGTTTGGATGTTATTGAGGAGATAAAATGTGCATTCCCAGAGGGAACATTCAAAGTTTTGGGTGCTAATGACAAATTTTAAAAAATATGTTGTAAGTATGCAGAATATGTGGAAAGGAGAAGTGCAGTCAACCAAACATTTGCATTCTGGAGTTCATACATCGATATGGTTCGAACACTCCTTCTGTTTAGATTAGATTAGGCTTTATTGATCCTTTTGGGATGACTCCCTCAAGGAAATTGATTGTCCAGTAGCTAACAGAAGACAACACAATATTAAATTATATACAATATAAGATAAACAATACACTCTTAGATAACTATAAAAAGTAAAACAAAAAGTAAACAGTAAACAATAATTATAATAATAATAATAATAATATAAAATAAACAATAAACTCTTAACTAACTAACTATAAAAAGTAAACAAAAAACAGTAAACAGTAAACAATAAACTCTTAGCTAATATAGAAAGTAGAGATAATAATAGAAGTAAAACAGGATTCAAGTAAAATAAAATAAGAGAAAGAACTGTATAGAGGATTAATATAAATAAATAAATAGACTGTATGTAAATAAATAAATAAATGTAAACATAAATAAACATATACACATGCACACACATATACATATACACACATACATATATCTATACATAAACATATACATACACATATATATACATACATACACATACATATACACATACGACATTGTGGATTAATATCATATAATATAGTGGATAAATAAAATGAAATGACGGTGAGCAAGGGGTGGCTGACAGTTAAATAAAATAAATTAGCAGTTCAAATTAAGCAGTGGAATAGGTTATATCTCTCCTATTTACTCTATTACTTCTATTCTATTACTTCTATTACTTCTATTCTATTTCCTCCTACTTCCCTCCGAGTGAGGAGTTGTACAGTGTGATGGCATGAGGGACAAAGGAGTTCTTGAGTCTGTTGGTCTTTACTTTGGGAAGGAGCAGCCTTCCACTGAACAGGCTCCTCTGGTTGCTGATGACAGTGTGCAAGGGGTGGCTGGCATTGTTCTCTGCCACCGTCACCAGTGGGTCCAGCTTCATGCCGACCACAGAGCCAGCCCGCCTGATCAGTTTATCCAGTCTGGAGGTGTCCCTCTTGTTTATGCTGCCTCCCCAGCACACCACAGTGTAGAAGAGGACGCTGGCAACCACAGACTTGTAAAACATCCACAGCAATTTTGAGAAGTTTGTGAGAGCAACAAGAGAATCTGACTGGCAACTCCACCTGTCAACAGTTCGATTGATGATGCCGATGCTAGGTATCTATCTGCATACTGGCTGGAAATGGTCAATTTGCCTGTAACACATCCTTCTTGCCACAACGACCTCAGCGTTAAAGGCCAGTGGACTGTCCAACGTCAAAGTGTCCATGGATTTGCCTCGATTGCCTGTGACCAGGCTATTGAGCAAACATGCAACCGAGATCATGACAACACACAATAGATAACACACATACATGCACACACAGCATATATAGGTCACACATCATATTGTTTCTTCTCTCTGCACAAGGTTTTAATGTTATAGGAAGTATGTTTTAAGATAGCATATATTTGTATAATTGTATACTGTAGGCCTATATATTGTTTAATTGTATAATTGTATATTTTAGGTGACTTATATATTTTATTAGAATAGGTAGCCTGATCAGGGACTGAGGTTGCAAATTAGCTATCTAGCTACAAACCTTTTATGTATTCACATCTGCAAGTTGTGTCATGGCCTTGCCATGTCATGTTTGTAATAATGTGCACTGCTTTGTCCCTGCTAAATAAACTACAAAAAAAAGATTCCAGTAAATCTCCTGAACAACGGAAACGGAGAGACCTTGACAGCACACGGATTCATTCTGATGAAAAGGCTGTGACTAGAATAAGTTCCACCCTAGATTCAATGCTGAACCCTTTCGACACACACCACGAAGGTATTGTGTGTCTTAGCTCTGGGACAGTAGCAGTTGAAGAAATCAAGAAGGATTTGCTCGCAGCTCCAGACAAAGGAGAAAAAGCTGTCAAAGAGTTTATGGACCAGCGACTTTTGTCAAAATCTGTCGACATATTCGCTCCCATCAAGGCGCTTAAACTGAAAACCTTTAGTGACCAGGCGAAGACGAAGAAGAAATCTGCAGCGGGCAAGGATGTGATTCTACGGGCTGACAAGAAGCTGTTCTCCAGACTGCTCATAATAGGCCAGAGTAGAAAAATTGACCTTAGGGAGATTCTATCCTACTCACTGGGAACGGTTTCCTATCCTCTAGCCAGTATGGATGGTTCACTTGCCAAAACTAACAAATCAGCTCTCATGGATTTATTAGAGGCTAAAGGTGGGGACTGCCTAGTTGATAAAATCCCAGCAAATGGAGCTATTCTGTTCGATGGCATGGCGGTCATACAAGCCCTTCAGTCCAGACCACCCACCTTTGGAGAGCTCGCTGACACCATACTACAGTACTTAGTCAAGCTGGCTCTGCAGTACAAGTGTGAAAGGGTAGACTTTGTGATAGACCAGTATCCTGAAATTAGCATTAAAATTGTAGAACGGTCACGTAGAGCTGTTGGTGGCACACATGAGGTGCAAATTTATGGAAGGACCCAGAAGACACCAACTCAATGGAAAAAGTTTCTATCTGATGGAACAAACAAAGTGCCACTGGCTGAATTCCTCTTTGATGTGTGGAAAGATGCTGATCTAACTGTTGTGGGCAAAGACTTGACTGTGTACATAGCACATGGAGAACTGTGTCACTGCTTGAAAGTAACAGATGGTTCACAAACTGTAATTGCTGTTAAGGATCTTGAATGTGATCATGAGGAATGTGACACAAGGGTGTTCTTACATGCACATCATGCTGCACAGGAACATGAAACAGTCATCATTAAGAGCCCTGATACAGATGTGGCAGTTATTGCTTTAAGTCTGCAGAGAGATCTTCCATGTAGCTTGTTTTTCTTCACGGGAGTTGGCAACAGGACAAGAATCATTGACCTTGTTAAGGTGTCAACAGCCCTCGGAAACGGTGTGTGTTTGGCACTTATTGGAATTCATACCTTCTCAGGTTGCGACTCCACAAGCGCCTTTCATGGCAAGGGGAAAAGAAAGACGTTTTCTCTTGCTTGCGAAAAGGAAGAAGACCTGTCTGCATTTACACATCTGGGAAGCAGTTTTGAATTGGACCAGTCAACATTTGATGTGCTGGGCAAATATGTGTACCACCTGTATGGCCAATCATCTGCAGAAAATGTCAACGATGCAAGGTACAGAGCATTCTGCATGGCATCATCAGCTTTGCCGGAACTCTCAATGCCCCCTACAAGTGATGCCCTGCACCAACACTGCAAAAGGGCAAACTACCAGGCTGCAATAATGAGACATTCTCTCAAAGGTATAATGTCTGCCCCTTCACCCAATGGCAATGGATGGCACATTGAGGATGGGGAGTTAAAAGTTACATGGATGACTACAAATCCTGCCCCTGAGAGTGTGTTAAAGGTAGTCCACTGCAGCTGCAAGCAGAGCAAATGTGAGACAGGAAGATGTTCCTGTATGTCTGCAAGACTGTCCTGTACTGATTTGTGTCGGTGCCAAAATTGTGCCAATATTTCCATGGAAAAAGAGGATAAAACCACATGGGAAGATGGCTCTGATGATAGTGATAGCTAAGAGATTAACAATGTCTCCCTCATTCAGAATACGCAAAGTCACCCTTAATCAGTTAGTTCTCTAATAAAAAAGTATTTTGCTATTTCTTTTTTTTTAGTTACTTATGTTAAATACTTTAAAAAATAAAATGTGAGGTTACAGTGCACTTGACCTTAAAAAAAAAATCTAAGAATTCCTGAGATATGGCTTTTTTAATGCATAAAAAAATGTATTAAAAAAATACTCAAGACCTGCTGTGACATCAACACATTGTTTTGTTCAGGTAAATATAGTTTTATACCATATTGTGTACAGATTCTGAACTGTTATGCAGTTTTTGTTGTATTATCCATTTTTCGGCATTATTCAATATTTTGATTGATGTCATCCATTTTGGACCAAAGCGTTCTTTATTTTATTTATTTTTTTACTTCCACTTATAACACAGTATCTACTGACATTTTTAATGTATAAAAAATCATTGTTAAGCAAAATGTACCATGTGTATGTTCAATTGTACAGGTTGCTATTCACTAATTGTTTTTGTACATTTCATGGTTTAAATTCAAATGAAAGTATATTAATGCTAAAATACTTGTCTCAAATGTTAGGTATATGTATGAATGTCAATTTGTGGGAGAGATTCTGTTTCCAGAATGAATGTAAATACATTTAAGAAAAAACAGCTGTATAAGATTTTCGTTTTTTTGTAATTCCTATTTTCATACATTTATGGCTCTTAAAAAAAACTGCAGGATATTTTGCGGAGAACTTTTAATCTGATGTCCACAATGGCATTGTCTATGCAAAAATGCAAAAAAGAGTAGTGCCCAGACGTGGGAACGAAAATCACTTTCTAGCCACTTTTTCCTGGTTCACATATGTAGCGAGAGATGCGTGTGAAACAGTTACGGCGGGACATAGCCCCATGAGCCCGCTGCCCAGGGCCTTCGCTGGCTGCTCGCCGTAGCCTGCGACGGAGGCGGGCGGGGCTGGTAAGCTTGGGGGCCAGGAGGAGGAGCTGCCGGCGGCGCCGTGACAGTGGCTGTCGGGGGCCTATGGCGGCGACGGGAGCCTGGAGCGGAGCGCTGCTGCCCGGGTGGTTTTCGCCACGTCGACTGCCTGTTCGGCCAGACGATGAGGGTCAGCCGCCATGTTATGTGCCAGCAGCCTCTTGCTGCATCAAACACTGATGCGCTCTGTCTGTAAGCTTAGCCGTCAGCTGGTCTTTGGGAGTGGGGCAGCGGTCGCTGAGCCCCGGCTTCACTCCAAAGACAGCACACAGAGCGGGATCCAGCGGCGGTACCGCCCTGTAACCCCGGTCTGTCATACCCTCCGTCTTTGTGTCCTGGATAAATGTTTTCACCGGGGCCCCAAGCTTCTCGGGCTCCGCTGCAGCCCCATTGAAGTACGGTCTGATGGCGGGAAACATCGGCCAGATCGGGTCGGGACGTGTGGGGCGTGTCGCGGCCTCGAGCCACCAGATGCCATGCAGCTGGTCCGGGCGTTGGGGGGCCTGAGGCATTGGCACCGCAAAGCCAAGGTTTGCGGCTGCCCTGGCGATAATGCCCGTTAGCTCTGCCACCAAAGCTCCAACCACTGGATGTGAGGTGGCGGCAGAGAAGGGCAATGCTGCTGCCCCGGGCCTCTCCATTCGGAGAGGGGAAGCCGGGGGAGACGCCCCCTCCTCGTCGCGGTCGGAGTCGTCCGACTCCGAGCTCAAAAGGAGAGAGGGCATCGTCGAGCGGAACAGTAAAGTCGTCGGCCCAATCAGCAATGGCGGCGGCAGTGTCGGCTTTGCGCAGTCTATCGTCCGACGGCAGCACCGCACAATGCTGACAGACAGAGTGGCGAGAGCGCCAAGACGCCATGTTCATGCCCAAGGCAGCCCTCGTACACCTCATGGCCGCCATACGGCAAGATGTAACCCGTGTTACATGTCTTGCAGATGCGGATCGTCTTCGAGTCCATAATATCTATTTATTTGCTTCAGTATGCTACAGGATCGTCCTGAAGAAAATAGGAGCAGAACGTACGCCGTCGCTCGCGTATATCTACGAACTGCGGACGTGATTGAGGCCCACGCTGTTGGTGGGCGGGGATTACAAATTTTTCAGTGCTACGGCTCACGCCTAGGGATAACCCATTAGCGATAGCCTTAAAAGGCGAAGCCTTTACGACATAGAACATGTAAAATCATTATCAGTAATATAGTCGAGTGAGTCTTACCTTACCTCCAGGTAAATGTGTTTAGCGGTGCTAGTTGCCGACATCCCAGGATGTTTGTCGTCGTATGGAAAGGTAAATATCGACGGAATTGCCGTGTTCAAAAGAGCGGCTCTCTTCATTCCCAGGACATTGAATTCGAAGTCTTCCGGCTTGAAATGGAGACCGCAAACCTTCTTTTGTTTTACGTCTTCCATGGCTGTGTCTTCTCCAAACTTTGGATGATTGATAGCCCGTAGCCACTGTTTGCAACGCTCGAAATCTCTAGGTAGGAGATGAAAACTTAATGCTTGTACTTTCCTTATCCTGCTTGAACATCATGGCACCATGCAAAAGTTCACCATTTCGAAAGAAATACACACGAGGAGTAATTCACTAATGAGTTCACCAACTAATACTCTTCACTAGAATTGTTGTGTGAATTGATTTTCAAGCTGTCTTGCGGTATCAGCTTGGTAGATGGAACCGCGAGGTCTCTGATAGGCGGAGATCTAGATCAGCGGGAGTGGTCCTGCGAAGCTGTGCATCGTGGTGCATGGTGTCACTGCGCCAAAAAGTCACTTCCTGCCTTTTCTCGTTGAAGACTAGCCTGGCACCGCCCACCTACCTACTTCCGCCAGAGAATGTATATATTTTTTTCACTTCAGTACTTGGTCTGGGTCTGCTTCATATGCATGGGTTCCTTGGAAGCCAGATTTTTGGCGGTCTAATCAGCGAACAGAGGGAGTGGCTGAGAACGATGACGTCGAGGTCGAGCTCCAGTTTCAGTCGTAGTCAGAGGAAGACCAGGAAGACAATGGAGAAGGATACAACAGAAGCTTCGGTCTGGGGTGGGATCGCTGCCGAATATCGATCAGTTGGTGGCCATGATGTTGTGGCACTTCTCCCCACCGGGTTCGGGAAAAGGTTGATATTCCAGCTGGCTCCGTTAGTGGTGAAGGAGCCGGTCCCGTCGTCGCATGACATACGTCACGACCAAACGCTATGCGATTGGTTATAGCAGATCCAGAGTGGCACTGGGCAGATCCAATCATTTTAAAACTTCAACAGACACCCGCCTCCAAGTGAGTGAACGTTTGTCAATTGGGCAGTTCCAGACCTTCTGTACAAATAAAATTAAGTACGATGGTCTGGTAGGGCCAGGCTAGGTGAAGACGGCATCAAATTCGATATTTTTTTTATTATTCGACTACATATAGGACCCAATTTCAATACACATTCATATTTCCACCGGTGAAATTGTCCTTTAACCCTAATAGCGAAATTTAACCACAAACGATGAGGCCTATAATAACTTTACTCTCTAACATGGTACCTAAACTTGACAATCTAACCTAAACATCTCAAATTCCTAAAATCGTTTACCTTAGCTTAACAGACCGCCTTAAAATCTCTTACCTAAACTTAACGAATACCTAAACTTGCTTACCTAAAGTTAACCTAACTCTAAAATGCCTTTACCTGTTTACCTATTGCCTAAACTTCTCTAAAATGCTTAAACCCGTTTACCTTATACCTAAACTTCTCTAAAGTGCCTTAACCTGTTTACTTAATACCTAAACAATCTTTAATAAAATAACTAATGCCTTAACATGACCGTATAACTTGGCGCCCCTAAAATTTCAAACGTTGCATTAAGGTAACTATTCTTAAACTAGGCTGTTTAAACTTAGACTAAACCAGTCTAGTCCCTTGGTCGCTTAATTTAGTTAAAAAAAAAAAAATCTTCTTCCCCGTTGGGTTCAGTTTTAATCCTCCAGGGGCCTGTACTACGAAGCTCGATTAGAGGGTTAGCGAGGTATGTTGAGCTGAAAGCCTGGGTTAGCTGTACCACGAAAGTCGATCTCTTTAAGCGTCGCTGTATCACCATGGTGACTTATGCTCGCAACCAAACCTGGTCGGGAGCAGCTTTTCGGCTTAGTCTAGCCGGAGATCGGCTACTTAAATCGGCGTGCGCAGCTTCCTAGCCCCTCCTCCGACAATGGCGTCACAATTTTTGGGTGTTACCGTGGACCTCGGCGCACTTATTGTACTGGCGTCTCTCCGGAGACAGAGGGTTTTTCGGGACAGAACTGATCCCTTGGCATTTTCTGACCAAATTCTTTATGAGAGATACAGATTCTCATCAGAGGGTATTCGTTATCTGATCGACCTTGTTGGACCGTATGTAGGCAATGCGACACAAAGATGCCGTGCACTTACTGTTGCTCAGTGTGTCTGTGTTTCAAGTTCGAAGGTGGCCCCGCACGTTCAACGTACATTAACCTATAGTCAAGTGCCTTGTTGTCCATTATCCCTTATATAACCGCTATGTAGGCCTAGGCATTTTTTATTCTACAAATTCATATTATAGATGTGAGAATTGTTAAAAAAAATCACCTCCATAGTCGCCCTGAAGTCACAGGGTGACAGAGTCTACTGCAAGAATCAGGGAAACCTAGACATTCTTTCGAAAAATTCAACATTTAGAAGAATACGTGATACTTTGCTTTGATAGTTATATACCTCTGATTGGAGATTGATTGTCGGCGGCTCCTCCAAAGTAATGTTACCTTCAACTAAAAATGACAATTAGTTTACCCTCAATCATTTCACATTTGATTAGCAAGACAATTATTTATGTCCATTGCCAATACATGAATACTCATTACAAACGCCTTGGATGTCGAGGCAGTGGGGTCAGAGGACATCCCCCCTTCCACCATCATCGGCCGACCTTCGATATTGGCGAGAGCCAGCTCCTCCGAAGTGGTGAAGGGCGGTGGGTTTTCTTTTTATTTGCTACAGGTAATCAACATGAGATTAAAGGTTGGTGTTGGGCAAAATAACCTGCTGAGCACATCACATGTACATTATAAATATAGCTAACTCCTACCCTAGCTTAATGAGCACATCACATGGCAGTCACCTTATAATATAGTCAACTTTTAACACATAACACATACATGAGAATATAGTCAGGTCAGGGCCGGAGCCAGGGCCCCATTTCTCCTCCCGGCAGATGGTAGACACTCAGACAATGCACCAGTCATCCTCAAGAACGGGAGGACCACAACAGGAGATGCTCTGAAGCTCTCCCCCGTGAGGAGGAACACAAGAAGATATACATGCATACACTAGTGCCTGGGAGCCAAGGTCAAGTAAAAACACACAGAACCACACACATCTCAAACGCACACACCTCATCACAAGGAGATACAGCATAAGACTGTATCACTCTGAGACTCTTCACCTTCTTCTGAAGCAGACCTTCCACGGAGGCGAAGCTCCGGACGAACCATCAGCGCTGATTAGGGACTTAGACATATTCGATTTCTCACGCTTATGACTCTGTATAACCGTTGCCACTTTACTTAATAAATCCAAGGTCCTCGTGCCGACAGACTCTATTACCTCTCCGTCTCATTTCATCTGGTCCAGTAACTAGACAGACCGTTTTTCCCTTCAATTTGGTGACCCCGACGTGATTTTTTCTGAATTGGACCGCAACTGGGAAACGAGAGACGGAGAGCGGCACGGCCTCGGGACCCCGGAGCACCGGACCGATTCCTGCAGTCTCACCTCGCGATCGCCCAACAAAAGGTAGGCAGAACCTGTTGATAAAATCCAAACTCTGCAGTTATATCGGAACCACATTAGGAGGTGAGACTGTGAGAACGGTTCGCTACGGGATATCTCGTGGGGACCAATAGGACTGCACCCCAGCATTTCCCCATAAAACCCGATTGACCCTGAATGCGTGACACATCGAATATCGGCTCGTTGCATGGTGAAAGAATACCCTCGAGACCATAGGGCCTATAAGAATCGGTCATAGTGATACAAGACGACCGATGGCCAAAGTAATAAATGCCTGAGCCATAGAGTGGACTCAGAGGGATGCCTGGGCCGGGTACGGCACCCAGAGGGAATAATAAATGCCTGAGCCATAGAGTGGACTCAGAGGGATGCCTGGGCCGGGTACGGAACCCAGAGGGAATAATAAATGCCTGATCCATAGAGTGGACTCAGAGGGATGCCTGGGCCGGGTACGGAACCCAGAGGGAATAATAAATGCCTGAGCCATAGAGTGGACTCAGAGGGATGCCTGGGCCGGGTACGGAACCCAGAGGGAATAATAAATGCCTGAGCCATAGAGTGGACTCAGAGGGATGCCTGGGCCGGGTACGGAACCCAGAGGGAATAATAAATGCCTGAGCCATAGAGTGGACTCAGAGGGATGCCTGGGCCGGGTACGGAACCCAGAGGGAATAATAAATGCCTGAGCCATAGAGTGGACTCAGAGGGATGCCTGGGCCGGGTACGGAACCCAGAGGGAATAATAAATACCTGGGCCATAGAGTGGACCCAGAGGGATGCCTGGACCGAGGGTGGAACCAGAGGAAAAACTAGGCTCGTTGCATGGTGGAAAAATACCCTCGAGACCCTAGGGCAGGGATGCCAGGGTGACGGCCCGCGGGCCGTATCCGGCCCGACTGTATGTCACATCCGGCCCGCGGGTGATAAGGGGAGAATATATGTATTTTTTTTAATTTTTATAAAAAAAAAAAAAAATTAAATACTTTTTTTTTTTTTTTTTTTGGGAATCCGTCAGTTGGTATGTTACTGCTGCTGGTCTGTTACGATTCAATAACTTTTCATCCCCCATTCTCCATTCCATTTCGAAACGTGTTTAGAAAACACGCTTGTTTCATTAAAATTGATTAATTTATTAAGGCCGCCACCAGGGGGCGCCCCCAACACTTTTGCCGCCCCCAACGCATTTGCCGCCCTAGGCGATCGCCTAGTTCACCTATGCAAGCCTTCAATAAATAAAATACAATTTATTAACAGTTTACACTTGTGTTATTTATCATTTATAAATGTAGGCTACTTGCATGGATAGGAAAATGTTACGTTTTTAGACGGGAGCTGTCTCCTGCTTTAGGCTATGTAATTGTAGGCCTCATTGTGAGGCTATTTTGGGGCCAATGCAATTTATTTTCGATCGGTAGGCCTTCAAGCATAATTTAAAATAGCCTACCTATCCATGTGTTGAGTCAGTCTTTGGCCTTTTCAGGCCTTTTCAGTCCGATAGTGTAATCCGGCCCCCTGAGATCTCACTTCAAAAAAATCTGGCCCCCTGACCAATTTCACCCTGGCATCCCTGCCCTAGGGCCTATAAGAATCGGTCATAGTGATACAAGACTACCGATGGCCGAGTATTGGATGTGTATTAAATAATTCTATGTGGTGAGAAGGTTGGAGTCCTTTATCAGGGTTAAAGGCCCTTTGCAAAGAGAAACAGTGTGTGTATGCGCGTAAGAGAGAGAGAAAGGCTGTGAGCGACTCTGTGTGTGCGCGGGTACGCAAGAGGCGATGTTTTTGTGTGTGCGTTTGGAGGAGACAGAATGAGAAAGGTCTGTTTAGGTGTGTGTGTGAGAGGGAGCAGAGACCTCTCACCCCCACCTTCACGACCAGAGAGACAGTGTGTGTGTGCGGGTGAAAGAGAGAAACAGAGAGACAGTGTGTGTATGCGCGAGTGAAAGAGAGACAGCGTGTGTATGCGCGAGTGAAAGAGAGACAGTGTGTGTATGCACGAGTGAAAGAGAGACAGCGTGTGTATGCGCGAGTGAACGAGAGACAGTGTGTGTATGAGAGAAAGAAAGACAGCGAGCGTATTTTTGGGCCGGCTAAATATGGAAATAAGTCAATGAAAACCCAGCTATGTGTGCAACGCTTGCTTGCTTTGCTATGCTTAACGCTATTTTGCTGTGTCTGATGATTGTGGGTGCGGGACACAGAATGAGAAGTCTGTCGATATGTTTCCGTGTGCGTCTGCGAGAAAGAGGGAATCTGTGAGTGAATCAGTGGGTGTGTATGCGTGATCCGCTCTATCTTTGTCCGTTAAAACGGGTAAATGTAAGAATAGATAGATTGATAATAATGAATAATGTCTCTCTGACGTATTACGTTGCTCTATGGCGTAACCTGCGGAAATAGATAAATTGACAATGATAAATAACCTTTTTTACTGTGTCGCTTCAATTTACTGTTTGAACCATTAAAACTAGACCTAGACAAGTTGACAAGGATAAATGATATCTCTTTCACTGTGTTTCTTTGAATTACTAACGGACCTGTCGCATAGATAAACCACGATACTAAACAACATCTCTTTGCCGCGTTGGTTGACGGTTTAGTCTGATTGAAGCAGATTAATCAATAAAGATAGATAACGCTTATTGGCTATAAAGAATATCTGGATGTATTGAATAACGTCTTTAGGCCCTGTTGTTGTTTTTTGCTTCCCTCCCCCCTGTTTTTTCCTCCTTTTTCTCGTTCTCCTCCTCCAAGAGTGACAAAAGTTACCCCCTAGTCTCTCATCCGCTCTTGTGTGTTAGACAGGCCACACAGAGTTATAGCATCACGGCCGCCATTTTTTGAGTTCTCTCACTCAGTCCCAAGCCACACCTCCCCCTCCGCCAAAAGTTGAGCCACTCCAACCTTACCCTTCCCCAACTAGACTGCCCCCTACTGGACCACACCAACCTTACCCTTCCCCAACTAGACTGCCCCCTGCTGGACCACTCCAACCTTACCCTTCCCCAACTAGACTGCCCCCTACTGGACCACTCCAACCTTACCCTTCCCCAACTAGACTGCCCCCTGCTGGACCACTCCAACCTTACCCTTCCCCAACTAGACTGCCCCCTGCTGGACCACTCCAACCTTACCCTTCCCCAACTAGACTGCCCCCTACTGGACAACTCCAACCTTACCCTTCCCCAACTAGACTGCCCCCTGCTGGACAACAACAACCCTGCCCTTCCCCAACTACACCGCCCCCCACTGGACAGCATCAATACCAATCCAACCCCGACTCTCGATCACCCCCTGCTAGAAGAATTATCCCAGTTACTAATAAAGCTAAAAAGACAAACCTCCCCGCACCCGGCCTTCAGTGCACGGGCGTCCACAACCCCGACCACCCCCATTTGTCGACCTACACCATTAAGGCAGTACAGAGAGACACACTAACACACAGTACAAAGAAAGGAAATAGAGAGTGTGTTCAACTGAAAGCGTGTGGTGGCCATACGCCATAAAATACCACATATCCAAGGAATACAGGTAGAGCTCTGTTGAGTTTTCAGGCTTTGTTAAATTTGTAGTTCCCCGTCTGCCATGTTTGAAGTTCTTTGTAGTCTCTGTCCGTAGGTTTCACCTGAACAACCCCTCTGCTGGCCGAGAAAAGGAACTACCACTGGTTTCTCCCACACCCAGCCCCCGGAGCACGCTCGCTTCAAGGCGTTATGGCCGCACCCAAAGTGGGAGGGAGACACGCAGGGAGAGAGAGCGTGTTCTCCTCAAGGAGGGAGAGAGTCACAGGGAGACACGCAGTGGATTTTCACATTATGGCTAATTTGTTTTTCTTTAAGTTTAGTTTTTATTTTGTTTTTTGTCTTCCTAGGACCACAGTAATGATAATCTAATGCAATTGGACTAAAGAAGGTGTTGCTATTAACTAAGTGATTATTATTATTTTCACACAGGAAAGAATAATTGAATAAATATGGGATGATAAAGATGAGGATAATAATTAAAAATATATACATAAAGTAAAAACGTAATCTTGATAAACTGTACAAGTAGGACTACACCAATTAAAATATAGGGTAAATCTCTTTGGTCAAGGATGACGGGGATTAGCGCTACATCTGCTGGGAAGGGATCCCACATGCTATGTTGTCAATTTGGATTCGGAATTAGTGGGTTTACCTTTCAAATGCCACTACTGCTGCTGCAACACTTTAATCATTTTAACTCTGATAAATGACTTTTTGTTTTATAGTTTCCCTGAGGTGTATCTTTTACGCACACACACGCTGCATAGGGCAGAAGCGGCTGAAGACTCTGTCTCCATCCCTCCACCTTGCGATCTATACCACCATATAGGTGGGGATTGATCGTATCCCAGGTACGGCATCCTGCAGCGAGCCAGTATGGAAGGCTGGTTAGCCAACGACGGGTAAGATCCCACCTTGACACCCGGGACGACCTAAGGCAGGCACAGTCACGATTACTTGGCAGAGTCGCTGTGGGCACTGGCTTACTTGATCATGAAGTCACAAGCTGCAACAATCATAGGAAGTGCCGGGTGGGGTGTAGGGTGGAGGAGGAACAGGAGTCAGATATGTCAGCTCTTGCAGCAGAGGTGGTCTTGGAACGGGGCATGTCGCGTTTTATTTTATTTTATTTTACCTTTGTGGTATAGAAGGCCACTAACGCATGTAAGTTTTTTCGGTTTAGTGCACGACTTTGGAACAGCGTGGTTTCAGGCGGCTGATGGTAAACCCACCCATATTGGGCTTTGGATTTGGACATACTGGTTTCGATTTCCCTTCCCAAAAGATTGGCTTTAATTTGCTGATGGTTAAGGTTAGACGTTTCGACGTTGGTTGCACCGACGGCGTTCTTAGATTTGCTTATCATTTAATGTGCGTGGTTTTGACCATTGCGCAAGGGGTGAGGTATTGAGGAGAATTAAAAAAATAATAATAATAATAATAATAATTAGAAAACAAGGTTTTTCTTCACCATACTTGCAAACAATGATTGACATCCAGCTAAATGAGTGTGAAATAGAGTGTTCAACAGATGGGTAGAAGCCATCCCATCAAAAGACCAAAGTGGGACTACAGTAATCAAGTTTCTGACTGGAGAAGTCAAGACAAGGTTTGGAATTCCGTCAGAAATAAGCTCAGACAAAACGTTTGTTCAGAGAACACTCAAACAAGTGATTCAACATTTGCATGTCAAATAAAGACTAGATTACACCCCAATCCTCAACCACAAGGTATGGTGGAAAGAGGAATGGGACGCTTCAGACAAAGATTAACAGAATTAAATTAGAGTACTAAATTAAAGGACTAATGCACTACGACTGACACTAATGAGTTATCGCATGAAAACTAACAGAACGACGCATCTAACCCCGCATGAAATGTTTACGGGTCGACCCATGCCTTCACTTAACATTCGAGGGTCCCAAAAGGGACTTCCATTAGAGTAATTAGAAATAGAATTAAGGAAAATATGTTTGAACATCTAACTGTTGTACATAAGTTTGTAATTCCAGCAAGAGAAACACAAAGTTCCAGGGCCAGAGGAGGAGCCAGATGCAGACACGCCCGGAGCCGACCAACTACCCAAGGATGATGCAATCAAATTTCAGCAGGGTTTGAATCAGTCCTGTCTTGGTGGTCCACTATTAACAAAAATGTTGATTGGATAAATAATATATACTATAATCAGCAACGGTTTGTCAATTTTTCCACGGATAAGGTCAAGGGACTATATAGATATAGATATGCTATTGGCAGAGCAAGGAGGGGTGTGTGGGATGATAAAGACATGTTGTACTTTTATCCCCAATAACACAGCACTGGATGGGTCGGTGGCCAGGGTGCTGGCAGGGTTACAGTCCCTCAGATTAGAGTTGGCAGAGAGCTCCAGCATTAATGACCCCTTCACAGGATGGATGGAGAGCCCAATGAGCGATGGGCGCTACAGGTGCAGCAGATGCCATCCAAGCTTACCTGGGGATCGAGTATACACCGGAGAGTTTGACGAGGGACCACCAGAGGGGCCCGACCTGATCTGGCTGGAGAACATAGAATAGACCTCCTGCACCATTGTCCAAGAGCCCCCACGCCATGCAGCGCACCAATACATGAAGATCCCCTGACCCCCCTCCCCCCCTTTTCCCATCCCAGCCACTGCAAACGGACCCCACCACCAACTACAGAGGTAATTTCCGACCCAAACCCCTTGGCCGTCACCCTGTCACTGACTAGCCCTTACACACACACAATCACGTCTGAACCAGGCCCAAAAGACTGTCTCTGGCCTGGGGAAAGATGAAGCCTGAATCGACATCATTCAGTATAGATACCAGCCCTGGATTGTGGTTTATGCTGGGATTGATAGTGTGGTAGAACTTTTCATTTTTTCCAGGCAATGTTAAGTGATTTTGTGCTACCTTCCATAAAAGCGAACGGTGGTGTAGATATCTGTGCAGGAAAACCATGGTCGGACAGGATAGATGGTGAACACTAGCATGTTGTGGTTATTTGATAATTTTTGTGGTGTTGACTTTCAATGCATGCTGAAAGTGTCGGACTTTGCGTCACATATATTTTGAGTTATTTGTTGTGATTTTGATTCTTATTTTGTTTATGGTTACACCTATTTGTATGCCCTCTTGGATTTACTTATTGATTTCTTATTGCTTTGCTATTTACTATTTGGTTAATGATTTCTTCTTGCCTTATTACTGATTTTTGATTTACTATTTGATTTATTATTGCTTTACTATTTCATTATTCATTTACCAATCATTAATTGTTGACAGTGGTCTGTATTTCCTGTGCAAACTTTGACTGTGAGTATGGCCTCCCTCACCCTGCACCCTTTGACTTTGAGTACGAGCTCCCCTACACACTCCAAGCCCCCGCCGACGACTGTGTCCCCGCCGAGCCGGACATCTACCAGTGAGTGCGAGTGGCCTCTCCAGATGCACGGCCCCGGCGTCCTGTTTCCATCACCGTCGGCTGACACCCCACCGCAACACCCCTTCCCTCTTCCCCCCCCGCCTGTGACGTGCTAGTAACCTCTCCAGGTGGGCTGCCCCATTCCCGTCCCCGCCAACGGCATCACCCCCCTCCCACCTGAAGCACCCACGACGCCCGGACCAGGGATCTGCGTTCCGGTACCAGGGGCTGCGGCCCGCTCCCTTAAGGCTTGAGGGCACCCCTGGCTGTATTCGCTTCTGTACGCTTCACTGTTTTTAGCCGCTCCCATATCTATGCCCGCGTCTACGCAACCGACGCCGGGAACGTAAATGTTGTTGTTTATATCGCTGTCCCACTAGATGGAGCTCGGGGATACACACGGGCGAGATTCCAGGGGCCTTGATTGCCCGTTTATCAGATGAGGTCCTGAGCGCAGTTGAATAAAAGGGTCTAATGCTCAGGTGGCGCCTTGCGACCACCTGCCCATGATGACGCTCAGGACTATTCCATGGTTTCGGTTGTTCCCGTGCCCCGAGCCTACCCTGGATGCCCCATGCGTGTGATTGCTTGTTGTAACACGACCAGTCAACTCCTCCTCACATCCTTAGTGTGTGGTCCTCTAGGGATGGGTTGAGGGGGATTGCCATTCGTTATCTACCTCATATCTTCGCTATTATTTAGGGACACGTTTCATGGTTACATTTCTTTCCTGTGATCGTTAGTGTAGTGTTTGTGTGATTGTTGCATTTTTATATTGTTATTGTTTACTGTTCGTCTTATTGCTGCTTTTGCATTTTGTTGTTATGTTTGGAGTTTGTTTTATTGTTGCATTTTGTTGTTATTGTTATGGTTTGGTGTTGGTTTTGTTATGTGGCCAGCTTTGTTGTTGGTTGTTGTTTTTGGTATTTGTTTTTGTATTATTGTATGTTTATGGTATGTTTTGTGTATTATCTGCTGCTATTATTGTTGGTATTGTTTGCTCGCGATGTAGGGCCGGGGTGGATGCCACCCCCTAGGTGGGGTGTGTATGGCATGCCCATGCCTGAAGCATGGGTGGCGTTTCTCCCACGTGGTTCCCCATACACCCGGTCCAGCGAGCTGTTTTCGTCCCAGGCTCATGGTTATTTGTTTTTATGGTCATTTGCCTTCTTTCTGTTACTTCTAATAATGTTATAATGGTAGTCCCGCGCTGGAATCCTATCCCTCGTACCCCTAATGAGTAAAAGTCGTCTTGCGACGACTTGAGGGGGATATGTTGGGCAAAATAACCTGCTGAGCACATCACATGTACATTATAAATATAGCTAACTCCTACCCTAGCTTAATGAGCACATCACATGGCAGTCACCTTATAATATAGTCAACTTTTAACGCATAACACATACATGAGAATATAGTCAGGTCAGGGCCGGAGCCAGGGCCCCATTTCTCCTCCCGGCAGATGGTAGACACTCAGACAATGCACCAGTCATCCTCAAGAACGGGAGGACCACAACAGGAGATGCTCTGAAGCTCTCCCCCGTGAGGAGGAACACAAGAAGATATACATGCATACACTAGTGCCTGGGAGCCAAGGTCAAGTAAAAACACACAGAACCACACACATCTCAAACGCACACACCTCATCACAAGGAGATACAGCATAAGACTGTATCACTCTGAGACTCTTCACCTTCTTCTGAAGCAGACCTTCCACGGAGGCGAAGCTCCGGACGAACCATCAGCGCTGATTAGGGACTTAGACATATTCGATTTCTCACGCTTATGACTCTGTATAACCGTTGCCACTTTACTTAATAAATCCAAGGTCCTCGTGCCGACAGACTTTATTACCTCTCCGTCTCATTTCATCTGGTCCAGTAACTAGACAGACCGTTTTTCCCTTCATTGGAGCCTAGGCCATTGCAAATCATAGGCTAGATTCACCTGAAATTATTCAAATTGATGCTTACAACTTACCACATTGAATAATATTTTTATATTTATCTTTCACTTGGCCCCATGTTCGTAGGAGCGTGCTGGCACCACATATGGGGGTAAAACGCATGATAATACATGATATTTTTTAGACAATATGCAGAATCATTTCACTTACGAATTAACACGGTCGGCTATTTTTTGCCAGCACGCCACCCTAGCCATATTATGGGCAACCGTGTCCCCCTTGGCTGTGATTTGAACTTTGAATTCCTCGTAGGAGTTCGTAATAATTCACTGCTCGCCTTGGGTGAAATACACCGCTCTCGCTCGATTCATTTTGCGTAAGGGTGAGTCAAATGACGCGATAAACGCCCCTTTTATGTGAACGCGCATTGAACCTAAAGCGGAAAACCTGGTTCAACTAATTGAATCTAAAGTGAGCTTCGTGGAACCATTTAACTCTGATTGCGAGTTGCGGCTCTGTCGAGCCAGGTTTTCCCAAGAAAGCCTGGGTATGTTCAGCGAGGTTCGTGGTCTACCCCCCAGGGCTTGAAGTGCGGTGGATGACATTTGAACACTTGTTAGTTCTTTAATAAATACGCTTTATCTTTACCGGGTTTATGTTTCTTTTTCTTAAGTGGAATTGGGCCAACGGCACCGTGATGCTATAATCTGACGTTGACCGTCTCACTTCCCTATAGCTGGTAAGATGAAGCAGGATGTTGTGTGATGGTTTAACATGAAGCAGTTGGAAATGGCTGGATGTTATTGAAACAAGTGCCCTCGTTCTCTAAACGGGTTCTCTATACTTAGTATGTGTCAACATAACATGTGCCAGGCCGTGTCCCTAGCTACCTGTAGCACCCACCTCTGCCACAAGATGGGGGTAGAAAACGGCAAATAATAGATTTCCACTATATGCTGTTTCAGGAAAGACCTAATGAATACAATAACATCTAAAAAATGTTTTTAGCTACCTAAAAGCAGAGTTATTTGTTAGAAACGCCTGTATTGGCATCCTACAAACATGTGAAGACAAGTGGAACACATTGGGAGATGTCCTTTATTGTCTCTATCCCTGGAAGGGTGACAGTCTGAAATGAGGCTTTACTTGCTGCTCATCAGTTGGTCTATCTTTGGGGTTGAGAGGATCAGGCCTCTTAATGTGGGAGCCCTGATGCAGACCAAACCACTCAGCCATCATTAGTAAGACAAACGTCTAAATCCTTAGTTTTACACACACGCATGTGTATATTTGTGTGTGTATGAGGGTGTATTTATGTGCATACTTATATTTGTGTGTGTGGAGAGAGGGGAACTCTGTCTGCTCTGAGGACAATGCAGATGCTGACAGTGTCTGGTGATTAAGGATTATGGTTAATGACAAAGGGTTGATTGCAGCGTCTAATGATCGTGGATGCAGTTGAACTCAGCAGTTATGTCTTCTGCTGTTTAAGAAGAGCACAATAGAACAAAGGCCAATTGAATAGGACACTTTATCTTTGTTCCGATTTTTCATCTCTCTGTTCTTATGGTTTGAGCTAGCTAAATCTGTACGCAAACCAGAGGCAAGACTCAACAAAGATTTGAGTATCTTAAAACCACATCCACATCCTCAGCCTGTATGAGCACCATCCCGTATGAGCACCATGCAGCCTCCATGGCCTCGCCTCAGCCTGTATCAGCACCATACAGAGAGTTGTTGATGTTGGTGGAGCTGGTAGTCATTGTGATGGAGCTGGTAGTCGTGGTGATGGAGCTGATTGTCGTGGGGATAGTGATTAGTCTTCATCACCACTATATCACTACACAGTAGCTGCGTTGTGCTAGCTAATGTCTAGCAGCATAGTGGTGGCTCACCATCACTATGCTGCTACACATTAGCTAGCACATGTTATCTGACGTGTTTTCTAAAGACAACACTACCAAGCGCTGATATGATGGCATCTTTTGCTTTTTCATTTGATTACATTTGTGTCTATCATGCAGTGCTTTGTTCTCCACATCTCACTAATGACTCTCAACCTGATCCATTCACAAGCTATTTACACCAATCAGGGCGGAAGATCCACCAGCCCACCGCCCAACCGGTCTCTACAGAATATGCGTCTGTCCACAAACAGAGGGTGACAGGGAGGCCCTGTTGTAACAGATCACTGGTAGGAGCCTGGGCCCATTCTAAGAAGGGCCCCCACGGGCCCCTCTACCAGGGGGAGGGAGGGAGGGCTGAGCTCAGCTGAGTGCTGTTGTTGTTGTTTATTGTTTTTTTAGTTCTTATATCGTGGCCGGCATAATGGGTGAGGGCGGGGCTCATTAGGGAGAGGGTGGTGAGTACGTGCTGGGGGGAGGAGGGGGGATACTCTGTTTTTTGACTGATAATGAGCCCCAGCGGTCATTGTCCTCGTACCCGGGAGGCGCCTGGACGGCGGGACGGACAGACGGGAGGCAGCTGAGGAGCGCAGGAGCACTTTAGTCCAGGGGTCTGGGCTAGTCCAAGAGGTCTGGGCTTATACCAGAGGTCTTTAGTCCCAGGGGTCTGGTCTAATCCCAGAGGTCTGGTCTAATCCCAGGGGTTTTGTCTAATCCCAGAGGTTTTTAGTCCCAGAGGTCTGGTCTAATCCCAGGGGTCTTTAAAGACAGAGGTCTGGTCTAATCCCAGGGGTTTTGTCTAATCCCATAGGTCTTTGGTCCCAAAGGTCTGGTCTAATGCCAGAGGTCTGGTCTAATCCCAGGGGTCTGGTCTAGTCCCAGAGGTCTGGGCTAATCCCAGAGGTCTTTAATGACAGTGGTCTGGGCTAATCCCAGGGGTCTGGGCTAATCCCAGGCGTCTTTAATGACAGAGGTCTGGTCTAATTCCAGGGGTCTGTTCTAATCCCAGAGGTTTTTAGTCCCAGAGGTCTGGTCTAATCCCAGGGGTCTTTAATGACAGAGGTCTGGTCTAATCCCGGAGGTCTTTAGTCCCAGAGGTCTGGGCTAATCCCAGGGGTCTTGTCTAATCCCAGGGGTCTCGTCTAGTCCCAGAGGTCTGGGCTACTCCCAGGGGTCTGGTCTAATCCCAGGGGTCTGGTCTAATCCCAGAGGTCTTTAGTCCCAGAGGTCTGGTCTAATCCCAGAGGTCTGTTCTAATCCCAGGGGTCTTTAATTCAGAGGTCTAAATCCAAGAGGTCTTAATCCCAGCGGTCTTTAGTCCCAGAGGTCTGGTTTTATCCCAGGGGTTTGGTCTAATCCCAGAGGTCTGGGCTAATCCCATGGGTCTTTAATTCAGAGGTTCTAATCCCAGAGGTCTTTACACACAATAAGTACACACACATGCAGAGGAGTGCACAAACAATCTCACATGCTGGTGATTTTTCCAGAGTGGTTAGCAAATTAGCCGCTAGCTTCCTCTTATTTAGACACACAGTTTACATTCTATGAAGATACATACTCGTATCAAACAGCACACATATAAGGGCAACACACACACACACACACACACACACACACACACACACACACACACACACACACACAGCATGATAAGTATTATTAAGCCATTCCTCCAGTTGTGTTCTTGCACACTTCCTCATATCCTACACGTTGAGGGGAGGTGACCTCTCCTTCTCCAGCTGGGGCTTGCCCTCATAACTGAATAGCATTAAAACACCAGCAGGGTCCTGCTGCCTAAGAGGCAGAGAGGCAATGTTCAGAGAAGCAGTGTTCAGAGAGGAAGAGAAGCAGTTTTCAGAGAGGCAGAGACAGTGTTCAGAGAGGCGGAGAGGCAGTGTTCAGAGAGGCGGAGAGGCAGTCTTCAGAGAGGCAGTGGGGCAGTGTTCAGAGAGGCAGTGAGGCAGAGTTCAGAGGGGCAGTGTTCAGAGAGGCAGAGTTCGGAGAGGCAGAGTTTTTCCCATTCGAGAGTCGACACTGCTGACAGGAGATGAATTGATGTTGGATATGAAGCCAACCGATCACAGGAGCTACAGTGATTAGTGGATACAAATGGACCACAAATCAGTTTAAATCCTGACTGGGTTCCATGTTTATAACACTGCCAATAATGACCCTCGACCCAAGGTGTCACTGTGGAAACTCTGACCTGATTGTGTGTGTGTGTGTGTGTGTGTGTGTGTGTGTGTGTGTGTGTGTGTGTGTGTGTGTGTGTGTGTGCCAGTATGCTACCAGACCGTGGCTAATGAGTATTCAGTGAAAAAACAGACTGCTCATCGCCGGCTAAAGAACAAAACCTCCTCTCAGCGACCGATCACATTAACAACACATTCAGGAGGGGAACACATTCAACCAATGACCATCATCAGTATACATCGTGACACATTTTAGGTTAGATTAACCCTTGTACACTAAGGGTTAGATTAGGTTAAACCTTCACGTGACTTTGTGTTTTGGGGTTAGGGTGAGAGGGTTACAGGGTTAGCGTGAGAGGGTTAGCGTTAGAGGGTTAGGGTGAGAGTTAGAGTGTGAGAGTGTTGGGGTGAGGGAGTTCCCAGCAGAAGCAGCCAGGGAGGGGGGAGGGGGGGCGACATCAAACAGCCTCAGAGCAGTTACCAACTCCGTCCAGCGTCATCAAAGAGATGCTGGAGGGGAGAAAATGAGAGTGAGCACCTCGCTGACACCTGAGGACACGCCCCCCTCCTGTAAACACACACACACAAACACACACACGCACACACACACACACACTAACACACACTGAGAGTAGGATGACTGAGTCTATTTCTTCCCATACAATTAGAAGAAGCGCTGACTGCTTTTGCCAGACGATCTGTGAGGACCGTAAACCAAAGGAGAGATGAAAAAGGTGTTGATGTGTTCCTGGTCCTCACAGACCCCTAAACCCCACTGCACAGCCCCCTAACCCCACTGCACAGCCCCCTAACCCCACTACACAGCCCCCTAGCCCCACTACACAGCCCCCTAGCCCCACTACACAGCCCCCTAGCCCCACTACACAGCCCCCTAGCCCCACTACACAGCCCCCTAGCCCCACTACACAGCCCCCTAACCCCCAGTGCACACAGCCCCCTAGCCCAACTACACAGCCCCCTAGCCCCACTACACAGCCCCCTAGCCCCACTACACAGCCCCCTAGCCCCACTACACAGCCCCCTAGCCCCACTACACAGCCCCCCAGCCCCCTAGCCCAACTACACAGCCCCCTAGCCCCACTACACAGCCCCCTAGCCCCACTACACAGCCCCCTAGCCCCCAGTGCACACAGCCCCCTAGCCCCCAGTGCACACAGCCCCCTAGCCCAACTACACAGCCCCCTAGCCCCACTACACAGCCCCCTAGCCCCCAGTGCACACAGCCCCCTAGCCCGACTACACAGAGCTACTCAGGAGGGGCTGAGGCTGGTCATATGGAGATGACTGGTTTATATTACATGATAAATATATTTCAACATGTCAGACATTAATGACACACATTTTTGATTGATAAAAGGATAGCAAAATGTAATAATTATAAAATAGTATTATAATTCTCTCACCATTTGCAACACTTTACACAAAGAGTAGAAAAATAAACCATTAATTCATGCGGTAATAGACATCCTTATCTAACTCTAGTTAAGGCGCTAGGTAAGGAGTTAAGCATCATTCTACTGCACTAGATTAGGGGTAATTGGTGAGAATCGTGGGGCCGGTGCCACCAGAGTAATTTAAACTTACTTGAACTACAAAAGCACACCTTATGAAGTATAAACGAATACCTTAGGTCACATTACCACTATTAGTAAACATGAACAGTCCTAGGAAACCATTACTCTACCATGGTTTCACTGTGAATGAAATGTTGGTTAATGCTCATTACTGCATTAACATATGTTAATTCATGGTCCATTAATTGTATACGCAATGGTGTTAATTGAGATCCAGGTTTGGTTTCAGTTGATCAGTGATCAGTCACAAAAGTCCGCCTAAGCAGAAGTCATCACAACCTTAGAGTGTAGAATACGTTGGCAGAGTCCTTTACTTGGACGCAATCTCCACTATTTCTACTTTGTTGTCTTTGGCGACCCCTCTGCCTCTCTGGGATTACAGAATCCTGGCCTAATAGCTGGAGAAAAACCAAGTCCTTGATGTTGGTTGGGGTCGCAGGAGTTTCCAGGATCCTGCCTGGAGAAGTGATACAACACAGTGGAGCTATCTGTGAAATCTACTATGGCTGAACACCCCCCCCCCCCCCCCCCCCCCCCCAACAGGAGGGACAGACCAACAGGGGGATAGGGGACAGACTAACAGGGGGGACAGAACAACAGGAGGGACAGACCAACAGGGGGACAGACCAACAGGAGGGACAGACCAACAGGAGGGACAGACCAACAGGGGGGACAGACCAACAAGGGCACAGACCAACAAGGGGACAGACCAATAGGAGGGGCAGACCAACAGGGGGGACAGACCAACAAGGGGACAGACCAACCGGGGGGACAGACCAACAGGAGGGACAGACCAACAGGGGGACAGACCAACAGGAGGGACAGACCAACAGATCAACCGGGGGGACAGACCAACAGGGGGACAAACAAACAGGGGGGACAGACTAACAGGAGGGACAGACCAACAGGGGGACAGACCAACAGGAGGGACAGACCAACAGGGGGACAGACCAACAGGAGGGACAGGGGGGACAGACCAACAGGGGGCCCCCACCACTCTGGTGTGTTTGTCTTGAGGACTCACGGCCCAACGCGGGGGCAGAGACGGGGGGGGGGCAGAGGAACAGGAGGCCACCAAGCCGCCACAGAGCCTGCAGGAAGAAACTAAACAGTGTGGTCAGAAAATTAAGGGGGGACACGGAGAGGACCTTTGCTTCGCCCAGTGGGGCGGTCCAAGAAACACACTATAATGGTTATAGTGAATGATATAGTTATTAGATATTTGAGTAGATCTTATCTCTGATTGAAGTGCCGTCACTCACCCCCTCCTGTATGTGACATCATTCTGATGATGTGTAAGGAAATGCACGAGTGACGAACTGGGCTAAAACCAGTTCAGAGCGGGGAGGAGGGGGAGGGGGAGAGGAGAGCTGGCCGCTGGTCGCCTTGAATCTGACACTGCTTTTCATTTCCTCAACAACCCGACAACCTCACTGTGTGTGTGCTCCCAACAGCAGCAACAAGCTCCAAGCAGACAGCGTGTTGATGCTCTAGAGGGCATTCTAGACCTCAGAGTTCTGTAAATAGGCAGTCTCCAAACTAGAACCAAACAAAGGTCCACCGTCCATGTTCTTTTCATCAAAAAATACAATATTATATAATTCATATATATAAGATTCATTATCATTTTTTTCCCCCAGATAACCAGGTCAGGGGCCGTATTCACAAAGCATTGTATCTTACCACTAGGAGTGCTCCTAACTCGCGCTAAAACATTTTTCTTAAAAGTTATTCACAAAGCCGCTGAGACCTACTCTTACTAAGGATAAATCACAAAGAGTGAACTAAGAGTGACGCGCCGTTGCTATGGATTACGTCAATTCTTGTGCACGAGTTTAGAAGCGGTCAGTTCGGTGATTGGTTATTCAGACGAGCCCACTGAATCACCGAAAAACAAGGAAATAGCCTAGGCTAGAAATGAATTCCTATTAAGTAGTTATAGTGCAGTTAGCAGAATACACGCATGATGACAATTTTGTGCAGACCACGATAATGACGTTGTAGCCTGCACGTTCAAGAGAGAGAAAGCAAAAACAATAAAAATACGTAAAATTTAAAAGAAAATAAATGTTATGAACTACCCAAGTGTTGACTGATTTGTGCCAAGGTGTTTACCTAAAATGTATTTTCAAAGTGATCCCTAAATGCCTGTCCACTCGGTTCCACACGGCCAAATTCCTTGTAATGTTGATCGCCATCGCCATCATCATCATCATCATCATCGTCTGGCTGTGGAATGTTCCTCCGCTTGCAGAGGTTGTGTAGAATGGCACATACAGTGATTACTGTGCTTGTCCTCTCTGGGGTGAGGCGTATTTCGCCGTGGAGGACATGAAACCGACGTTTCATCTGCCCAATTCCTCTCTCCACAATATTTCGTGTATGTTTGTGTGCTCTAGCATACATGGAAGAAATCAGTAAACAATAATAAATATGGATTCAACAAATAAAAGGCGTCAAAGAGCCAATACGATGTGTTTTACGCATAGGACTAAGCGTAATCTGCGTAATCACTTACATGTTACACTTTAACTGTGCTCCCGGTTGTGGATTGAGCTAGGGTGTCTAGAGCCTGCATGGATAGTCACTGGCACCCAGCAAGTGACACCCAACTGGTACATCTCAAAAAGCTGCCTCAGACCGCTCACCATTAAAATGCGCGAATCATGGGTAGCTGAAGATCCAGGCCACTTTGCAACAACATCCAGTAGGCATCAAAAACAACCTGCGTGTTGATGGAATGCACTTTCTTCCTATTGACGAACACGTGCTCGTCTTTTGATGGCGCAATTATTTTTATGTGCGTCCCGTCAATAGCACCGACCACACCGGGCATACCTGCAATTGCCATGAAGTTGGCTTTGATCCTGTGTAATTGTTGAATGTCCAAAGGAAAGTTTATGGCAAGGCTGACTGATGGTTGCGACAATTTTAAATCGTCGGCATTGCAAAGTTGCATTTCCCCTGTTGCTAAATAACGTAGTGTGGCCAAACATTTTATTTCGTGACTAATCTGATTATTCCTGTTAGTCGGGGATGTTATTGCATTAACTCAAGTTAATGCAATAGCAACTTAAGTTGAATACCCTAACATTTCGTCTCGCAGGCATTTTAAGATTCTTTGTGAATAGGTCTTACTGAGTTAGGATTCCTCTTGAGGACTTTTAAGCTCTCCTAGACTTAGGTGCTACTTTTAGTCCTAAAATACTTTGTGAATTGCTCTTAGTGAAAAAAGTTAGGAGTCCTACATTTAAGAGTGACACGCCCATTATTTTTAGGAGTTACTCCTAAATTCGCCAGTTAGGACCTACTTTTAGCCCTAAGATCCTTTGTGAATACGGCCCCAGGTCTCAATAGAATATAAACTGTTCAGCTAATGGCAGGAGTAGGAATCATGCTCATTTTGAAGATACAAACCCCCATTTTGATCTTTAGCTCAAATCTACTACACATAAAGTGTTCAAATTGTCTGTTTAAGTGTGCATGCGTGCCTATGGAATGCCTATAAAGTGAACTTTAATACATACTAATACCAGTGGCGGCTGGTGATCAAAAATGTTGGGTTCCCCCCCCCCCCCCCCCCCCCCCATATATATTTTTTTAATTTAATAGATTTGATTTCCTGTATTCTGGTGCATTTTGGGGATGGCCACTACCTATTTACCTACTATTCATTCAGATTCATAAGCCTACATCCTGACTTTCTGGGCCTGGACAAGCTTACACTGCATACAGACCTACTTTAGTCATTCCACCAGCCATTGCTATTTGACCCATTGTTGTTATTCTGATATTGAGACGAATCATGATCACTGTCGTATACACTAATCCGGCGCGAAATCTATGGGGGCCGCCGGCCGCCATCTTTGCCTGTCGCCAATGCTGCGTTGCTGAAATGTTACTTGCCGCTGCCCTCTAATGGTTTTTCAGTGAAAAGCATCCTGCTCGCGGACTTTTCGTAGTGAGGTATAAACAACAACATAGAAAATTGGATAGATGATGTCAGGCACTGGCCAAAACGTACCGATGAAGGTAATTTATTGACAACGTAATGTTTTAAGATGTGTATTAATTGATGACAACTATAAAACCTAGCTGCCATTACTAGCTGTGTTTGCTTATATGTTCACAAGCTTCACAAGTAGCAAATAGCTAACCACGAACAGTTGTAGCAATAAAATACATGTTCTTACAGGTATTCAGGATTATTTTATTAATCGTCTGGCATGCGATGAGCTTCAGAACGCAAACTTCAGGGCACTGATTGAAGGTCAGAATTATATGAGCTCCGGATGGATTGGCCAGATACTACACGTCATCGCAGATCAGCTTATCAGGTTAAAATGTGTCGTGAGGTTTTCACAGGCAGTGAACTCGAGGCATAATGTGTCAGTAACCATACAGAGAGATTATGGCAAAATTCTTGAATGTGTGTGTGACTGCGTGGCCGGCCGAGGGAAGTGTTGTAGCCATACAGCAGGACTACTGTACAAAATTAAAGATGCAACAGCAAGAGGGTTCACAGGCCTGGCCTGCACAGACACAGCATGTGCCTGGAACCGGTCTACCTGTGACAATGTACTGCCAGAGACTGGAAAATATGGAAACGGGTCCCAGAAAATGTATGAGTGTAATTTCTACTGCATTTGAGACAGATGAACATGTTATTGCACATTGGTCAGCACCAGACATGGTTGGGTTATGTATGATTCCTGGAACCATTTTGAATCATGTGTTGACTGCTCAGCCACAGAATGCAAACACTGCAATAGGTCCACCTATTGAGCATACAATGTGTGCAGAACAAAAATGCACCCTTTGCAACACAATATTTGAAACTTATATAAAATGTGGGGAACAGGACAGGCAGAGATTAGAAACGGAGACCAAGGGCCAGAGACTGTCGCTGGACCACAGACAAGTAAGAATCACCATTAGTGAGGCATCTGAGGTACCAAAAAAGGCAGACCCAACAAACTGGGTTGAAAGAAAACTGAACACAAGGTTTTCTGGAAATGAGGCTACTAGGTACGGTCAACAAGCTGAGCCTTTGGCTAGACAATGTTTCGAGCAGACAACAGGGTTTACAGTGGAGACTACAGGCCTGCTTGTGCATGATCAAGAAAATTGGCTTGGGGCCAGTCTCGATGGCATAATCACAGATACTGACAGAGATACTATTCTAGAGATTAAGTGTCCCACAGCAAAAAAGCTTGAAGCACATGGTGGCAGTCTACTAAAAATGATAGATTCAAACAAATACGATGTTAGATTGAGTGGTGGAAAGTACATTCTGAGGGAAACAGCATCTGGGTTAGGGTAATGTGCTTTCACATGACAACTTACCGGTAATACACATAAAGAGGTTGACATTTGTTCACAGTTTAAACCTGTACATTTTAACTATCTACATTGCTGTCTGAAACTGTTGGTTGCTTTGTTGATTTTTCTGTTGAAATACAAATTAATAAATGGTATACTGTACACATTACAGGTGTTTCTTCTTCATTCAGTACTGTTACGGATTAAATGAGGTTGCAAATTACATTACCCTGCACAAATACTTACAATCTCATCAACACTTTGCACCCTACCACACATAACATTACACAAAATCTTAAAATTGTTCAGCCTTCGAATTGCTCGCTAAATGTGAATTCTGACATTCGCTAGGCGTCGCGTGGATGTCACCTCATGTTCAGACTTCAGACAGCTCCTTACGTCCACGTGTGAGAGCAGGAAGAGCTAGACGCACTCCTGGAGGCAATATATCCATGATGGTGAATCCGCGATCTGCTAAAATCTCATCACCAGGGATCAGGTGATGAACAAAACCACTGTTCTTTGTGATGAAATTATCACTGGCCCTCACACCAAAAAGTGTTGATAAAAACATGACATAGCCATTGGGGGCTATACAGTATAGGAGTTTATATGTGTTATGATGTTTGTAATTACTATAAGCTTGTGATCTTTTTCTTAAGTTCTGTGGCCTTTGTACGAAGACCTCAGTACAGTCAATGATGCATGTAGTTTTAGGATAATTTTGGTGAAATGACTTGGGCCTGATTCTGTTCAGCGTATCCCTGGGCAACCAAGCAATCACCTTTTCCCCTCATGAAGCTGGCAAGGATTGGTCTCCAAAATGTAAATATTTCAGATGCCGTGCTTCTACTCACCCCAAATCGTTTACCCAAGTCAGTAAACAATAAACCCAAACAGAGTCTCATTAAAACAAGCAAAAACTGTTCATGGACGGCCAATTTGGTATCAAGTGGTTGTGAGCAAAAAGTCAACAAGGCTCGCAAAAGTTGCCAGAAACTGTCAGCACATAAACCTGTATAAAATATAAAGTCTTTGTTCTTTTAATCATGTGCTGATACTGACGGTGTTTGATCCGTTTGAGTGCCACAGTCCTTCATCCGCTTGTTACCGCTGCTGAAACCGCTGTAGTTGTGATCACATAGATCTGGCCACTGGGTTCCGACATCACAAGTCTGCAGAGGCATATTCTCCAAATTCCCAACATCCACATCTGTTTCCATAGCTTCAGGTTCAGCTTCAGGTTCGGTAGTTGAGTTCAGGTGTAATGGCTGAAGACATCTTCTTTTGGGGGGAGGTCTAGCTGGTATTACCTAAAGGGATAAAAAGAGAGAGATGTGCATTAGTTAAACATGACAATCAAGAATATTTAAATCAACGAAATGCAATGCAATAATATTGCTATCCAAGAGACCTACTTACATGACATTCATAACCCATGATCAACACAGGATAGGGGTTTTCTCTTGTGGGTCGTCCGTCAGGATAATGTATCCCACACATTAGAGTGGTAATGAAGATAATACATAATGAGCCGGTACCGGGGCGTAAGGCCTTGACGTACAAATTGTTCTGTGCTGTGATTGGCTGAAGAGAAATATTTAAATCGCCGCGTTCTAAAACTGGACCTTGCGATTTGACATGTTCAATCTCTGGCGACTCCTTGCAACGACCCGTTCACACCGCCCCTGCGACGCTCTAAAACTGTCTCGTTGCAAGCCGTTGCAAGGTGAATCTTTGGTCTGAACTGGGCTTAAGAGCTTCAGTCTTGTGAAATCATATTTGCACTTTGTGCAGTTCCAGCTACACAGCAACATGAAAGCTTCAGCTTTGTTTTCGCCTGTGGCTATCGATATTGCTAGAAAACTTAGCTAGCGCTGTTTCACTGTATGTTACACCCACTGCATGCAACCTGTGGCATTAACAGATTGGACAGTCAGAGCCAAATTTACCCACGTGTTCTTGTTTGGCTGGAAGCCATCTCGGTTAATGTATTTCATCCACTTTTGACGCACATCTTGGTCCTCCGCTCGACCAGGAAATCGATGCAATCCATAAGGCCGTATACATGGGCAGCCAACGTGCAGCAAAGGTTTGTGAATTTCACAAGCAGCTTTAAGCCAAGCCTGTATTTTCACACTGTTTTTAAAACAGCCGACAACACAACATGCTCTTCCCGGCATAATTGAACAGGTTATGTACTAAAAAAAACTAAAGAAAAAGGAGAACATTTCGCATCAGCAACAACCGCCTACGGGGACCAAATCCTACTTCCTTAGCAAAACACGGCAAGTCACGTGATTCCAGCAACTCAGCAATGTCGGCGCTGCTTTACTTCCAGTTTCGCCGGATTAGTGTAGCGTTCATTTTTTGTGAGTCTCAATGTCTACTTCAAATGCAGTTAGAAATATGGGACAGTTGCTTCATTTTTTTTATATGCAACAGGCCGAAAGACTAAATTAATATGTTACTTACTTGCTCATTTTAAGTATAACATTGCTTGGGTAGTCCAATTCCTCCACTGAAAAGGTTGGAAAGTGCTTAGAAGTTACAACCCTCTGCTAGTTAGCGATCTATATCTTTTCTACATGTAGTTGTGTTGCGCGATTGCTGCTGAGGGAGGTAGCGTATTTGATTGATTCGCTGAATTGTCCAATCATGTGGTGATAACAAAAAAGAAAAGCGATACCATTGGCCTGGGGCGCACACTGGTGCGACCCGAGGGCGAATTTTCTTGCAACAATGAAAAGCTGTCTCTGCTTGATAGACAGCAAAAAGTTAGCGAGCTTACATTGACTTTAAGGTGGCCGGTGTTGTGCCGTATTATGCACCCTTGGTGTGAAAAGCACCCCCTCGCGGGAGCGCGCTTGAGCCGCTCCGCTGTTGGAAAAGTGAAGCAATTCGCCTCAATATCGCAAACAAACACTGGGGGAAATGCTGCCTCTTGATTTAATGATTTGTAATTCGCCTCAATATCGCAAACAAACACTGGGGGAAATGCTGCCTCGTGATTTAATGATTTGTGAAGGGAATAGAAGGGAATGGCATTGGTTCGCGGGACTTATTGAGCTCTAATGCTCAGTATAAAATATATAAAAATTAATGTAAAAATTACATGTGTTCAAATGCAATAAAAACAGGTGAGAGTCATAGAGGAGGCTTAGATCTTCTGTTCTGTGTTGATTTTGAGCAAATAGGTCACATGACCTGGGAGTTATTGAGCTCTAATGCTCATATTTACAGTATAAAATATATTAAAATTAATATAAAATATTGCATGTGTTCAAATGCAATAACAAAGGAGTGTATCATAGAGCAGGCTTGGCTAAATATTATGTAGCTTTTCCTGCAATTCAGGTTAATTTAGGTCAACAACAATAACATTCTGATCTAGAATGTGGCCTGCAATGAAAATGTAAAGGTGAAGGAATTTGAAGTGCACTGATTGTCATGTGTTTCTCAATACTAAGGATATGCTCTCTCTGTCTTGTTTTTAAGATATGAAATATTTTTCATGCTGCTTAATAAAATGAAATATAATAAATATATCCACATCTGTAGCCTACGCTGTTTAAAGTACCTGATGCTGCGATAAAAGAGGCAGGGCAGGGCTGTGTTTTTCTACTTGCCACCATGTGCACCCCTGGTTAACTTGAACTAGGAAAGGTCCACATGGATGAAACTCACTCTGGTTATACACACTAGTCCCATCTCTAGACTGTGAAAAGCGTTTGATGCTGGGATCAACCAAAAAGAAATACAGGGGGGGGTGCTTTTCAGGGCAGGGCTGTTTTGTTGTAGGCTACTTGCCACGATGTGCACCCCTGGTTAACTTGAACTAGGAAAGGTCCACTTGGATGAAACTCACTCTGGTTATACACACTAGTCCCATCTCTAGACTGTGAAAAGCGTTTGATGCTGGGATCAACCAAAAAGAAATACAGGGGGGGTGCTTTTCAGGGCAGGGCTGTTTTGTTGTACTTGCCACGATGTGCACCCCTGGGTAACTTGAACTAGGAAAGGTCCACATGGATGAAACTCACTCTGGTTATACACACTAGTCCCATCTCTAGACTGTGAAAAGCGTTTGATGCTGGGATCAACCAAAAAGAAATACAGGGGGGGGGTGCTTTTCAGGGCAGGGCTGTTTTGTTGTAGGCTACTTGCCACGATGTGCACCCCTGGGTAACTTGAACTAGGAAAGGTCCACATGGATGAAACTCACTCTGGTTATACAGACTAGTCCCATCTCTAGACTGTGAAAAGCGTTTGATGCTGGGATCAACCAAAAATAAATACAGGGGGGGTGCTTTTCAGGGCAGGGCTGTTTTGTTGTACTTGCCACGATGTGCACCCCTGGTTAACTTGAGCTAGGAAAGTGTCACATGGATGAAACTCACTCCACACATCTGAATCAGTCAGATTAATTGTCACAAACCATTTACTTAAAGTGGAAAGGAAGCAATCAAATAAAACATGTCTATAGCACTAGTTAAATATTTAAATATACCATAAATACAAATAAAGTCGGAAATATGTCCCGTTATTCAGAATGAAGCACAAACACGTTGCATTAATTACAATGTTTTCAGCCTGTGCGCCGCCATCTCTGTTTTCAGAATACGATGACGTCACGAGAATGGTTGGTATTAACATTCTATGTTGTTTACATAGCGGCTCATAGCCTCACAGGTAGCTTACTGCCTCAATAAAATGGATATGGACGAATTGGATAGACCCACCAATGAGGGCAGGCATCCAATTGCCTATGCTTTTGAGCCAGTAAGAGAAGTCGGAGTTTTAGTGCCCCCAACAGAGCCTGACTATGGAGGAGAAATAGATGAAGGGGAGAGATATGTATCTGAGCGCACAGGAAACAATCGGTGGTGCTTGTGTGGGGTTTGTGTCCCTATGTCCACTGACATGGAGAGTGTCTGCTGCCATGAAATGAACCTGTAGTAATGCAGTGTAAGATATGTATATATATTGCACATTATATATTATTACATTATTCTATTTTTTATATATATATATATATATATAATAATTATTATAATATAAGATAAGAAAAGTAAAGTACACGGGTGCAGCAGCTGGGCTCCACGCTGCCTTACAGTTCGTTAATTTCATGATACAAGTAATTGTCGTGCCATTTGGGTGTGCACGTGAATATGCGAAAATAGTGCAACCGACGGTGTTTGCAAATGGATTATTTCCGATAACAATGGATTATTTTGGCGATGGATTAGAAATTATCAAGAGCATGGAGCGAGCTAGTCTGCAAACAAGACAATCTTCAAACAGTGAGTGTACTTGTACTAATTTATCTGTTTCTCTAGTAGTAGAAGCTAAGTGTACCTCTCGTTCCTCTGCCTGGCAAGCACGTTTCTGCGCTCTTTCGCTGCGCATAAGAGCAGCGCCCGGGTCCGATCTGACGGGTATGTCCGTGTCTCCAGCACTATATCCACTAAAATTAAAAATAGTTGGCACAGCATCTGGCTTCAGGCGATTGGTGGGACGGCGAACAAATCTCCCATCTTCAGAAAAAGCTCCCTCTTCGATGTAATCAGCCTCTATAAAGTGGTCGCTACATACTCTCTGCCCTGGTCCCATTGGGGGGCTGAGGCGTTTCAATGCAGCTAACCATCTTCGGAGCACTTCAGGCTTCTTGACGGGAATTACATGGAAATGAACTATTCTACCGCTCTCCTTTAACCGATAAAATTCGTTTGAACAGCCAGGGGCAATACAAAAGGACCCCCCTGTTCTTCTTCCAATATCCGACATGTTTATTTTAAAGAGCCAACCATTCTGATGACGTAGCGCCTGCGTTTTTAAAACATGGCTGCGCCCTAGAGGCGAAAGTCGTTATAAACATGTCATTTTACGGTGAAACTACTTGAATTTCAGTATTGATGAAAATCCATGTGTTTCCAAAAATGAAAAAACAAACAAAAAATTGACACAGTTCTCAGTGCTTCATTTCCACTTTAATACTGAACAGATCACAATAAGCAACATTTTTTGAACAGTGTCTTAACAATAAAATAAATAATGAGTAAATAATAAATTAAATACTGTTTAAATTAGAATTTCAATCTCACATCAACGTGGAAAAAGTGATAAAAAAACAACAACAAAAAAAGATACAGCAGAAAAAACAACAAACTTATGTGCATCCAAGGCACAAGAATTCCTCATCCATGGAGGGTCTGTTCACACATCCGTGATGGTACCACCTCTGGCAGCTGTCACAGCAAATCTGGGCAAACAGGGATGTGTATTGGTTAATGAGTTTTACTTTATATAGGGTACCCCTAAATATATGATACCACAAAATGTATTGACTATCAATATCCTTAATATTCCTTAAAATATTTGATGCTCACCAACATAAATAGTGTTCTGACAAAAAATTGAATTTCCTACAGCACGTTGTACAATTGAAAGTAAGTAATCTTACATGTCAATAGGAAAAACAAGCACATTAATCATGCCTTTATTACATTTCGGGAATGCAGAAGGTTGTCATTACGTCTGCAAGCCTAACATTGACAAAATCAGAAAATGCTTTTATGATTTTGTCAATGTTAGGTTATGAAGGCATTACCCATTGTGCTTCATCTTCGTCCTGGTCCTCCACTCCACAGTAAAAGCACAGGCTGCTTAGTTCATCTGTTCAGAAAAACAATATTCAACAATATTAATTCACTTGCTTATAGTTGCATATTTATGAGATAACATGCATAAAAAACCAACAACATGAAGTGATTGAGATTGTAGAGGAAAAAGGAAACAGACCAGATTCTTCGAGGAGGCAAGTGGCTATGTTGAGCCTCAATTTCTCCACTGCCTCCTCTGACGTACTGATGTCGATTGCCTCTCCCTGCAAAATCTTTTCTGCAAACTTAAGAGAAGTTTGATTAGTAGATGGTGTAAGGATTGCATCTGTGACTTTTTCCCTCTAAATGACTACATACAAATCCAACATGAAATGTAAAGTATTGGTATACGTATAACACCTACATAGTCAATGCAGCGATTTTAAAACAGGTGTAATATGGTAATTGTAAATTATGCATGCTCTTTTTGGGAAGACCAGAGAGCAGGGCATTACAATAATCTAAATGACAAGAGATAAAAGCATGCATCAGCACCTCCGTGCTGGCCTGTGAGAGAAACGGGTGGACTCTGGCTATATTCTTAAGATGGTAAAAACCTATCTTTGTTATGTTTTTGATGTGTGGAATAAAAGTGAGCTCAGAGTCAAAAATCACGCCCAGATTTTTTACTGATTTTGAGGGTATAAAATCCTCTAACTTTGGTAAAAGTTTTTCTCTCTGGCCTTCAGGACCAGTGACTTCACTGTAACTTCTACTGAATTTGAGTTTGATAATGATTAAAGGTAATTGGATTTCACACTCACTTTTAAGGCAAGAACTCCACATGATGTGCCATCTTGTTGGCAATCATGAGGGAGAGTGCTGCATGTCCATCTGGATACCGGGTAGCCTTTTTTCCTCATGAAGGCTCTAAAGTAGGAAATAATAGGCTTCATGTGTGAAAACGATTTCACATTATCATTTAGTAACTCATTGGATAGAAGTACAACTACATTTTAGAGTCAAATTTACCTCGTTGACTCCAGGCACTTCTTCATCTTTCCTGATGTTTCCCCCAGTGGATCAAGGAATACTGTCTTTCTCTCATGTGGATACATAACCTTTTATCATTGGAACATGGAAAAACAACATACATTAGTCAGAAACCCCTGGTTTTAGTGATATTACTGAAATTCTTTGATGTCAGATTTTGTGTAGAACTTTTTAATAACTGAGTGTATGTAAGCATAGCCAAAAGTAAAATGGCTGTAGCAAGAGTTGTGCAGTGCTCCTCTTACCACCAACATCCAATGATGGTTCTCATTGACAATTCCCACAATTATATCATGTGCCACTGGATCAATCTGAAAGCAGTCACAAAAATACTAAATCCTTGTTGCTTGAAAAATGCATATTTGCAATATTTACAAAATTGAAAGTCATTAACATCCGGTACATACCCGTATTTTTCCATTTTTTTTCTGCCAGATGGCAGTCATCGCATATGTGTCAATGACAGTGGCTTTACCAGCATTGGATTGGTTGTATTTTTGCACAAGCACTGTCAAATATGCGTTGATCACCTATAAAGAATTGTTACAAAAAACGCATTACGTATTGCACAGAGGCAGTTTCACAGAAAAAACATCTACTGCATTGTTGTAGTGTTACTGAATTTCTTTGCATGATCTAGGTGACTGCATTACAATGTACTGTAACTGTCATTGCTGAAAAATTCGCCATTAGGGAGTGGAAAATCATGTTTTTATAAAATAATGAAAAGGTGCTACCTCACTCTCAAGCTCCTTGTTGGGACGAGTGTTGCTAATGTCCCAATAAAACAATTTGTACGGGCCCACTCGGGAAAGAAGCACATGTACATCTTTTCCAGTCCATGCCTCCTGCACATCTGAAAAAAATACAGTACAACATTATAACATTATTTGCAATCAATATTATTGTACAAGATTTGTCCTTTTTTAAAATATAAAATTACTAATCAAATTTAAAAAAAAAAACAGTATCAAAATACCTACATTTTTCAGCTGAGGTGTGTGTATGAATCGGAGCTGGTAAGGTGGCTACTGAGACAGGGCCTGTTGATGGTGCCACTATCATGGAGGCCGATGCTGCCGGTGCCGCTGCCGGCGCTGCTGGTGGCGCTGCTGGTGGCGCTGCTGGTGGCGGTGCTGGTGGTGGTGCTGGTGGTACTGGCGCTGCTGGTGGTGGTACTGGCGCTGCTGGTGGTGGTGCTGGTGGCGCTGCTGGTGGCGCTGCTGGTGGTGGTGGTGCTGGTGGCGCTGCTGGTGGTGGTGCTGTTGGCACTGCTGGTGGCGCTGGTGGTGGCGCTGCTGGTGGTGCTGCTGGTGGTGGTGGTGCTGGTGGCGCTGCTGGTGGCAGTGCTGGTGGCGCTGCTGGTGGCAGTGCTGGTGGCGCTGCTGGTGGCAGTGCTGGTGGTGGTGCTGGTGGCGCTGCTGATGGCGCTGCTGGTGGTGGTGCTGTTGGCACTGCTGGTGGCGCTGCTGGTGGCGCTGCCGGTGGTACTGGCGCTGCTGCTGGCGCGGCTGGTGGTGCTGTGGAGGCTGCAGCTGCTGTGGCCATTTTTCTAGGGATTTGGGGCAGCTTCACTTTGGCAATTTTTAAATGGTCAACATTTATACTTTTAAAAACCCTACCATCTTCTGCCACCAGATCAGCACTTTTGCCTTGCAGTGCCACCAGAGTGAAAGGGCCAAGGAAATTTGGCTCCAGCTTGCCACCTTTCCTTTGCTGACTCCTGACATTCTGTCTCCATACTTTGTCTCCCACTTTCAATGCAGGTTTGGCAGCACCCTCCTTCATGCGCCTCTTTGTGCTCTCCTGCTGTTTCATAATGTTTTCGTGGAGAATGTCTTTTATGAGGTCAAGGCGCTTTATGTCCTCTGACACAGCCTCCTCACCAACAACATCCTCAACACTGCTGTCCACCTGTGAACACATGTTTTACACTCTTTCAGTCCATATTTTCAACACTTCATCAATCTCAAATCAACTCAAAATGTATTTACAGTATATAGCACATTTAAAAACAACCTTAGTTGCCCAAAGTGCTGCACAACATACAAGTGCTAGCAATATAGATAAAAACAACATAAATCATCAACATAGATAAACAATGCGATAGGGCAATAAGAACAGTTACTAAGATAAAGTAAAACAAATAAAAGCTATACTAAAAGATGAAGATAAGAGGTCAGGGTGTCAGGGTGAAATGAAGGCCAGAAAAAAAGGTGGATCTTTAAGAGTGATTCATATTGAGACATGTATACCGACCATGAAATCTTCAGGCACTTCAGTGGGATACCTGGCTTCTCGCCCAAACATTAAAAAAAATGGGGAGAACTTAGTTGTCATTTGTTTTTTCGTCCTCAACCCAAACATGACGGCATCCAGATATTCATCCCAAGTGTCTGGCTTTTGGGCCACCAACTTGCTGAGAGCACTAAAAATAAACAAAAAAACAAGAGAATTTTTACTGACTGAATAGGCATCTCCCAAAAACATATTTATGGTCCCACTTGCATTTGTTACTGTACGTATGACAATAATGTCCATTAAGTATGTTGTATAGCCCGTTTTTACAAACAGTTTGTCTCAAAGGGCTTCACATGGCATTATAACATCCTCTGTCCTTAGACCCTCACATCGACTGAGGAAAAACTCCAGGAAACCCTTTAAACAGGGAAAAATCAGAGAACCTCAGGATAAGTAAGAGAGGACGGATCCCTCACCCAACACAGACAGACGTGCAATAGATGTTGTTACAGACAAGAAAACAACACACGTTGATCAAAACACAACTGAATATTTCTCCAACCTATTTTTAAACTTACTGCATTCACAAACTCTCTCCCCTGGTCAGTGAGGATTCTCTTTGGTGCCTCAAACTGGTGAAAGAATTTCACTATGCATTCAGTCACTTCTTCAGCCGTTTTGGAACGCAGAGGATATGCCTGGGGCCACTTTGTATGGTAATCCACCATAACACAAATATACTGATAGCCACTTTTTGTTGTCCGAAGCTTGCCAATCAGGTCCATGCCAAGTAACTCAAATGGATGTGTGACCTGTAAAAAGCAGTAGAAAATAAATATGATATCATTCTGAATATAGTGTTTGTAAGCATTTCGTTGTTTAAAGAAAATAATTTTGTTAGGGTTGAAGAAGCAGGCAGGACCCAAATGCGGACGAGCAGGGTAGTGCTTGTCCGCACTACCCTGGCTAACCTACATGCACTACAGAGAAGAATGTAAAGATTTTTTGCAATAAGAATACAGTAAAAAACATTGATTTTGAGAACAATACCTTTATTGGGGTATACTCCACCTCCTGTTTAATCATTTGAGAAGCTGACTGGCAGACCATACATTCTGACACCTGTTTGAAACAATAGTTAACATTTTTCACGTCACATTTGATTTGGCCAAGTAGAATGCGTTTTAAAATTTAGGCATATGAAATCTCATGAATACGTGTGTGTGTGTGTGTGTGTGTGTGTGTGTGTGTGTGTGTGTGTGTGTGTGTGTGCTGAAACTCAAAAAATTCCAAGAAACAATGTTTATTTTTTCTTCAATGGCAGCGCTTAAGGCCGATATATGCTCTGTTTTAGACGTAACGCGTAAGCACGTAAGATACATAACCCCCCCTTGCGCGGTAAAATATCCCCCCTTACGTGCTTAAGTGCGTCGGCCCAAATTCCTGACTATGCGACTAAAACACTACGGCCCTACGCAGCTCGCAAAGACTGTGATTGGCCAGCCAACCACATCCTTTCAGGAGTCTCACATTTCCGGTTTTACAGCATAATAGCGCCATTTTTAAAAGGCCGTGACAGACGCGAATGAAGAATTTTGAAGAAGGAGAAGAAGAAAACACAAGAACGAATTATGATAATTATAAACAGTACCGCGGGAAGTAGGGGTGCTGGGGGTGCTGCCGCACCCCCTGTCTGAGGCCCTGTCTTATCACAGAAAACGATTATTTCTAAAAACTCCGGCCAAAGTGGAGATTTCTGAAAACGCCGGTTATGTGTTGTGTCAACGGGGAGAAATGGGATTTTAGGTTCTGAAGCGTCACATTATGCACCAGGAAATGCTTAACGTCATGTGAGCGCCCGCTGTACCGTATTGGTCCGAATATAAACACAAACCCGACCTATGTTTGGAAAAAAGATTTGAAGACCAGATCTTGTTTTTATAAATAAATAAATTGTATTCATTGAAATAATATACGAAAATTAAAAGGCATAGAATAAAACACTGCATTGCCACTAAACAGTAGTGCAAATAGGCCGTACTGATGTGTACACGAAAGACTATTCCTGACACTCCTCTGCCCCGCTGTGTTCGCTCTGGCTGTGGTCGCTCCGCACTGTTTCGGCCCGTGGCAAAGCGGGTCATCGTCGCTGCTGTCCAAGGCATTTTAAGACGCAGCATTTATTTAATGCTCATATGACCTAGTGCTGAAAAAAAGTTATATGAAAAAGTGTGAGGGGAGCGGTGGCGCGCTAAACTTGTTCTGTGAGCAGCTGGATGTGAACCATGGTGTGAACACAACGATCGATTTTCGACTGTGCGCGCATGCACTGGTGTAATTGAGCTGCGCTGCTATATATCTTTTTTATCAATGTTGCGAGTTGCGAGTCTAGTCCAGGCTGAGTTTTTTTTTCCAGCACCCCCTGCTGAGAATACGTTTCCGAGGCTATGATTATAAATATAAACAAGCCAGCGATTTCCACTTCCACGCCCACAGATTCGTTCGTTGCTCCCCCTACTGTTCTGGCGGAGAATCCCCTTGCAACACGCGCAATCCAAACGACAGGGTCGTTTTAGACGCAGAGACGTAAGCACGTAATTTACACAAGGGACTTGTTTTAGACAAGTTTTGATTTACGGTTCCCGTAAGGTTCCTTAAGGATTGCGCGTGTTGCAAGGGGATTCTCCGCCAGAACAGTAGGGGGAGCAACGAACGAATCTGTGGGCGTGGAAGTGGAAATCGCTGGCTTGTTTATATTTATAATCATAGCCTCGGAAACGTATTCTCAGCAGGGGGTGCTGGAAAAAAAAACTCAGCCTGGACTAGACTCGCAACTCGCAACATTGATAAAAAAGATATATAGCAGCGCAGCTCAATTACACCAGTGCATGCGCGCACAGTCGAAAATCGATCGTTGTGTTCACACCATGGTTCACATCCAGCTGCTCACAGAACAAGTTTAGCGCGCCACCGCTCCCCTCACACTTTTTCATATAACTTTTTTTCAGAACTAGGTCATATGAGCATTAAATAAATGCTGCGTCTCAAAATGCCTTGGACAGCAGCGACGATGACCCGCTTTGCCACGGGCCGAAACAGTGCGGAGCGACCACAGCCAGAGCGAACACAGCGGGGCAGAGGAGTGTCAGGAATAGTCTTTTGTGTACACATCAGTACGGCCTATTTGCACTACTGTTTAGTGGCAATGCAGTGTTTTATTCTATGCCTTTTAATTTTCGTATATTATTTCAATGAATACAATTTATTTATTTATAAAAACAAGATCTGGTCTTCAAATCTTTTTTCCAAACATAGGTCGGGTTTGTGTTTATATTCGGACCAATACAGTACAGCGGGCGCTCACATGACGTTAAGCATTTCCTGGTGCATAATGTGACGCTTCAGAACCTAAAATCCCGTTTCTCCCCGTTGACACAACACATAACCGGCGTTTTCAGAAATCTCCACTTTGGCCGGAGTTTTTAGAAATAATCGTTTTCTGTGATAAGACAGGGCCTCAGACAGGGGTTGCGGCAGCACCCCCAGCACCCCTACTTCCCGCGGTACTGTTTATAATTATCATAATTCGTTCTTGTGTTTTCTTCTTCTCCTTCTTCAAAATTCTTCATTCGCTTCTGTCACGGCCTTTTAAAAATGGCGCTATTATGCTGTAAAACCGGAAATGTGCGACTCCTGAAAGGATGTGGTTGGCTGGCCAATCACAGTCTTTGCGAGCTGCGTAGGGCCGTAGTGTTTTAGTCGCATAGTCAGGAATTTGGGCCGACGCACTTAAGCACGTAAGGGGGGATATTTTACCGCGCAAGGGGGGGTTATGTATCTTACGTGCTTACGCGTTACGTCTAAAACAGAGCATATATCGGCCTTAACCCATTTGTCTATGTCTGCCGACATGCCAGGCCAGAAAAACCTTTGAGAAATACTGTCTCTGTTTTTTCTTTGCCCAGTGTGAGCACCGCTGGAGCTGTCGTGGAAGTCCTTAAAAATGGCATTAGCCTCTTCTGTGCCTTTAACCACTTTAGTTTTGACGGTCTTACCAGGACCTTTCAAATAATACAGTGCTCCATCTAGGAAATAGATGTATTAAAGTGTATTAGACATTCACATCAGCAAACACAGATGGATGGATGGAATATTTCTTCACAAGTGAATCATCAACTAATTTTTTTTCTTCATATTGTTTATTGTTCACAAGGCACACAAACTACTCTTTCACTGGAGTTAAAATAAATAAACACCTGTCAATACAAACTAAAAAATGTCAGAAATATATCGAGACCGTCGCGTAGGCCTAATCTCGCCGATGTGTGCGTCGACGAGTCAAACGAGAATTCCTTACCTTTCACGACATACTTTGAAGCCTTTCGTCTAACTTCGTTTTTCTCTTTTTTAGTTATATTAGGTGGATAAATGCATTCAGTCTTGTAATCAAGAATCGTCCGATACAACACTGGATCCATTTCTGTCAACGTGATTGTTTATTGTCAATTTTCAGGTCTTTAATGGCATAGGCCCACTTAATCACAGGCAGTTTTAATACGCGTGTGCGGATATATACGCGCACATGCACACGCACGTATGTATACTGTATATTTATGAATAAATTATAACAAAATTAGTTTACAAAATTGATTAAATATAATGTATTTACTGATCGTATTACTATGCAAATACCATATTATTAAAAACAGAAAAAGGGGTAAATGCATACAGTTAAAATAAATGTTGTTGTTTCATATGTTGGGTATGTTACTTGATGTGCAAATGCAATTCTGTGCAAAACAAAAACATCACAAACAATGCTGACAAGTATTGCCCTAATATTTTCATTAAAGTGGTGTTTTTCTCCCAGCATGTGCACGGGAGAAATGGGGATAAGTGCAGTGATGGTTTTGATATTAGGAAGTTGTTGATGAAATATTTCTATATTTCCTTTCCATAGTTTTCACACCTCATTCATTGAAATCAAATGTTCGCTGCACATCGTGGCAAGTACAACAAAACAGCCCTGCCCTGAAAGGCACCCCCCCTGTATTTATTTTTGGTTGATCCCAGCATCAAACGCTTTTCACAGTCTAGAGATGGGACTAGTGTGTATAACCAGAGTGAGTTTCATCCATGTGGACCTTTCCTAGTTCAAGTTACCCAGGGGTGCACATCGTGGCAAGTAGCCTACAACAAAACAGCCCTGCCCTGAAAAGCACCCCCCCCTGTATTTCTTTTTGGTTGATCCCAGCATCAAACGCTTTTCACAGTCTAGAGATGGGACTAGTATAACCAGAGTGAGTTTCATCCATGTGGACCTTTCAAGTTACCCAGGGGTGCACATCGTGGCAAGTACAACAAAACAGCCCTGCCCTGAAAAGCACCCCCCCTGTATTTATTTTTGGTTGATCCCAGCATCAAACGCTTTCCACAGTCTAGAGATGGGACTAGTGTGTATAACCAGAGTGAGTTTCATCCAAGTGGACCTTTCCTAGTTCAAGTTAACCAGGGGTGCACATCGTGGCAAGTAGCCTACAACAAAACAGCCCTGCCCTGAAAAGCACCACCCCTGTATTTCTTTTTGGTTGATCCCAGCATCAAACACTTTTCACAGTCTAGAGATGGGACTAGTGTGTATAACCAGAGTGAGTTTCATCCATGTGGACCTTTCCTAGTTCAAGTTAACCAGGGGTGCACATCGTGGCAAGTAGAAAAACACAGCCCTGCCCTGCCTCTTTTATCCCAGCATCAGGTACTTTAAACAGCGTAGGCTACAGATGTGGATATATTTATTATATTTCATTTTATTAAGCAGCATGAAAAATATTTCATATCTTAAAAACAAGACAGAGAGAGCATATCCTTTAATATTGAGAAACACATGACAATCAGTGCACTTCAAATTCCTTCACCTTTACCTTTTCATTGCAGGCCACATTCTAGATCAGAATGTTATTGTTGTTGACCTATAAATTAACCTGAATTGCAGGAAAAGCTACATAATATTTAGCCAAGCCTGCTCTATGATACACTCCTTTGTTATTGCATTTGAACACATGCAATATTTTATATTAATTTTAATATATTTTATACTGTAAATATGAGCATTAGAGCTCAATAACTCCCAGGTCATGTGACCTATTTGCTCAAAATCAACACAGAACAGAAGATCTAAGCCTCCTCTATGACTCTCACCTGTTTTTATTGCATTTGAACACATGTAATTTTTATATTAATTTTTATATATTTTATACTGAGCATTAGAGCTCAATAAGTCCCGCGAACCAATGCCATTCCCTTCTATTCCCTTCACAAATCATTAAATCACGAGGCAGCATTTCCCCCAGTGTTTGTTTGCGATATTGAGGCGAATTACAAATCATTAAATCACGAGGCAGCATTTCCCCCAGTGTTTGTTTGCGATATTGAGGCGAATTACAAATCATTAAATCAAGAGGCAGCATTTCCCCCAGTGTTTGTTTGCGATATTGAGGCGAATTGCTTCACTTTTCCAACAGCGGAGCGGCTCAAGCGCGCTCCCGCGAGGGGGTGCTTTTCACGCCAAGGGTGCATAATACGGCACAACACCGGCGCCCCTGACTTGGAGGAGGGCTTTATTTCGAATGACCAATAACTAGCCTAGCCCAAATCTTTGACACTCAGACGCATTTAAATGGTTGCTGGCAGTGACAAGTATATCACACAATTAAACGAGGATAAACGCTATGTATTTTTGTTGATTTATTTCGTATTGATAATAGTTGATTAATAGTTGGCAGATATATTCAAGTGAATATTTCACCGAGGGGCGGCGCCCTAGCGCCCTCTATTGACCCACCGCCACTGACTAGTAGGCTACTAATGTTTTCCATTCACACAGAACTAAAGTAACTAACCATCATATTTCACCTCCATCTCTTTACTATAAGGATTTAAAACCATTATTAACCAATTCAGCATTTTGGCTTGATAGCCTACATGAAAGGTAAATAATTCAAAGGTGTTTGTGGTTAAAAACATATTTTACCAATATTTGATTTGATTTCTCATCATCACGTCTTCGTGACGATGAGGCTCCCTGGAGCATTTAGCGATCAATGCTTTTAACCAGTATTAAAAAATATATAATAATACAAATGTTGTGAAAACATAGCATGAAAATACAAATAGGATACAGTAGTAGGCTACATGTAGGCCTATTATCTTGGAACCCTATAACTTTGTATCTGAGATGATCCATGCATTAAATGCAAGTCGACGGGCGGTAAAACATTTCATACTCATTGAAGAGTACATCGGCAAGTCACTTTTTGCACATTCAATGTCGGGTAACTGAAAAGCAAGCAGTAACTTCTTCAATCGGATCTCTGTGAGTAAATGAGGTTGCGCGCTGATTGGCTGGGTGGCTGGTGGTACACCTAAGGGGGCTCAGAGCTGCTCCATCCACCGGCTGCTCGACACGCGGCGCTTCCCGCTACTGTGCGGGATTTTCGGGCACCACAGGCTCCTGGTCAACTCAGTCTAGGATCCCCGCTCAGGCCAGACGCACGGTGCCGTCGGCTAAAAGTACCGCTATGGTGCCAGATGCTCACCCGGCTATCGAGAGAATGGGGACGACTGTCTGAAACTATAAGTGAAGTATGAGTGACAGTTGCATGATGCGCCACGCGAGCGGCTCATCACTACTTTTGACCTTTTTCTGGAGGTAACGAAGCCAAAGCGTGCGTGACATTATGGATTGCCTTTTTCTTCTGATCTGGACTTTACCTATACCGCTTGTTGGCTGTTCGTCAGTTAAACTGCTGCCTACCCTGGTGTCCTGGAACGTCATTAAGGTACATTGCCTTCATTGCTGAGTTGGCACACATGCGTGCGTGTATTTATTTGATGTAAAGGATCGGATTGTTTCCGCTGCGCTTCTCAAGTTTTTGCTACCTGTCCATGTTTTCTGCAGACGCTGCAGATATGTTGCTCACATTCCATACTCTCCATTCCGGCCGCAGACTTTCCAGACAACCACGGATTGAATCAGGGTAGGTTACATGCAAGACAGTTTTCTTTGTAAATAGATTAATTGTGAATACACTGAAATGTCTAGCTATTACTAATGACATGGGTCTTTGTTAAAAATGTGACGTGTGTTAAGTTAGTGATTGCAATGCAAAACCTTTCGATCAGGTATGGTCAAAGCCATTTTTAACTTATTCTTGAAGCACATCGGCAAAGCATTGTCAAATAAATCTTAGGAGGATAGGGTAGGAACATAACCCTTAAAGGTTTTAATTAGTGCTGTTAAGCAATTGAAATATTTAATCGCATTAATGTCATAGTTAACTCACAATTAATTGCGAGTAATTGCAATTAATCGAAAAAAAATGTATATGCTAAATATCCCTTGATTTCTTTGTCCCATTAATTTTTTCTCCTTATAATGGTCTTATCAACATGGAGAAGTGCATCGGCTTGCCTTTTGCAAATGTTTTTTTATTAATAACAACATTGGCATATACTGATCAAAACAGGACGATACAAAAAAAAGCCTATAGTGCAATTAAACGATGAACATACAAACATACTGCCTTGAACATAGCAGTCAGGCTACTGCTTCTTTGTTTTGAGCCAAAGTAAAAAATAAATAAAAATAATTAACGCCGTTAAAATTGGTTTGCGTTAACGCCGTTAATAACGCGTTTAACTGAAAGCACTAGTTTTAATACATAGGACATCACATACAACATTAGATAAACAATTTTAGTCGTAATGAGCATTTCACAACAACAAGGTAAGCATTTATGGAATTTGCTTTCAACATTTCAGGTGACTGTAGCAGCTGTATGAAGGGTTAGATACACCCATATGGATGTATATGGGAGGGAAGTAATTAATTAGCTTTGAGCCAATTTCACTTTTGCACTCATCCCATTGGAAGTGAGACTACACAGGCTGCGTTCCAATCACTCATCCCATTGGAAGTGAGACTACACAGGCTGCGTTCCAATCACTCATCCCATTGGAAAAGAGACTACACAGGCTGCGGTCCAATCACTCATCCCATTGGAAAAGAGACTTCACAGGCTGCTGTCCAATTTTAATTGAGTTGTGGTGCGAAATGCCACATAGATGGCTCCCTATAGTCAGACTGTAGACTGTAGTGTAGACTGTGGACTGTAGACTGTAGGGTAGATAGTGTAGACTGTAGGGCAGATTGTAGACTGTAAACTGTAGACTGTAGGGTAGACTGTAGGCTGTAGATCTTGGACGGCACCGTCTGAAGTCCCCCCCCCCACCCCTGGACCTGACGGTCTCCCCTCCCCCAGACTATGTGTTTGCCACGCCGGTGGAGGTGGACTCCGGGGGCGGCTACATCACCCACGATCTGAAGAGGAGAAGCGGCTACGTCTCCCAGGACACTTGGGGGAGCAGCCGGCGTAGAAAAAGGTCCACCCCCCAGCCCGGCGCGGTCCACTACCGGCTGTCGGCCTTCGGGCGGGACCTGCTTCTGGACCTGCGGCCCTCGCCCGTGGTGGCGCCGGGCTTCGCCGTGCACACGCTGGGGCCTGACGGCGGCATCGTGGCAATGCCAGGAGACTCGGGGGCAGCGATCAGCGGCTGCCTGTATCAGGGGTTCATCCGCAGCGAGACGCCTTCCTCCGCCGCCATCTCCACCTGCTCCGGACTGGTAGGTTGTTGGTTCTTTACAATTAGGGTTAGACCCCAGAGGGAGGGAGGGAGGGAGGGAGGGAGGGAGGGAGGGGGGGGGGGGGGGAGGAGGAGAAGGGGAGAGAGAGAGAGAGAGAGAGAGAGAGAGAGAGAGAGAGAGAGAGAGAGAGAGAGAGAGAGAGAGAGAGAGAGTGCAGGACGGGCCACTCATTGTCGGAGCGCTCTGGAGGGGAAACGAGAGCGAGGGGGAGAGAGGAACTGTCGTCGTCGTCCCCCCCCCCCCATGTCCTACCTCCGCCTGTCCTCCCTCCTCCTCGCCCCACCTCGCTCACATCGTGGACATTCTCCTTTCAACTGAGAGAGAAGGTGGACAAAGATGAACAGAAAATACACTGAAAAGAAACTGTTGACCAGGTCTACACACTCACAGACACTCACACACAAAGACACACACACACACACACAGACAAACACACACACACACACACACACACACACACACACACACACACACACACACACACGCTTTGGTTTCTTTGTTTTCCCCTGCACTAGCGTCCATCTTGGTGAACAGATGGAGCGACGTGTTTAATGAAGACGAGAATCGGGGTATTAGGAGCGGTGGGGGAGGATTAAGCCCTCATCATTTACATGCTGGTCCTTTCAATGAGCGGATCAGGAGCTGTTCTGCGGCCGGAGAGCGTGTGAGGGGGGGGGTCAGGGTTCTCCTCTTCTTTAGCTCGCTTCTTGTCCTGTGGCCCTGGGTTCCTCATCAGGACCCCGCTGGGCCCTTAGAGAGAGAGAGAGGGGGGGGGGGGGGGGGGGGGGGCAGCCCCCCCCCCCCCCCCCGATCAGACTAGAGCCCTTAGTGGATCAGACTACTAGACTCTAGTCTGATCCACTAAGGGCTCTAGTCTGATCCACTCAGGGCTCTAGTGAGACCCACTCAGGGGTCTAGTCTGATCCACTCAGGGCTCTAGTCTGATCCACTCAGGGTTCTAGTCTAATCCACTCAGGGCTCTAGTCTGATCCACTCAGGGTTCTAGTCTGATCCACTCAGGGCTCTAGTCCGATACTCTAAGGGCTCTAATCTGTTCCACTCAGGACTCTAATGAGATCCACTCAAGGCTCGAGTGAGATACACTCAGGGCTCTAGTCTGATCCACTCAGGACTCTAATGAGATCCACTCAGGGCTCTAGTGAGATACACTCAGGGCTCTAGTCTGATCCACTCAGGGCTCTAGTCTGATCCACTCGGGGCTCTAGTCTGATCCACTCAGGGCTCTAGTCTGATCCACTTAGGGTTCTAGTCTGATCCAATCAGGGCTCTAATGAGACTCTCAGGGCTCTAGTCTGATCCACTCAGGGTTCTAGTCTGATCCAATCAGGGCTCTAATGAGACTCTCAGGGCCTGCCCCCCCTGAGGCTGACATGCGTTACAGCGATCTTCTCCTGGTTTTGGAAACAGGACTTCCCCCCCACAAGGGACGAGACGTTCCTTTAGTGTGTAGCCTGGAGCCCATAACTCATGATGTACACATACAGAAACTCCAGATCCCAAGAGGCCTTAGACCGGCTGAGACACACCCACACACATGCACAAGCACACTCTCCCAATATAGCCAAAGTAGACCAAACAAACAAAGTAAATGCGGCCATCTGGAGAAGGTCTTCATTCTGCATTCCTTCATCTTTAAGGAGCTCACCTCCTTTGAAGATACGACCCCGAGGCCGATGGGGCCTGGACGTCTGGAACCCTCTAGTGTGTGTGTGTGTGTGTGTGTGTGTGTGTGTGTGTGTGTGTGTGTGTGTGTGTGTGTGTGTGTGTGTGTGTGTGTGTGTGTGTGTGTGTGCGCGCGCGCGCGCTCAGGGGAGCGCCGACAGGGACACTGGATGACCGATTCGACGGCAGCACGTGGCCCATTTGTACCTGTCCATTTCTCCGCCGCGGCCGGCAGATTGGAGCGCATCCAAGCTAGGAGAGAGAGGGCCCTCTGAAGAGGGGGCCCTCAGCACTCAGAGCCAGGCCCCGAGGCGCGGTGGCCCCCGGTGGTCTGCCACAGTGATGGAGGGCCGACTGTTATGTGCCAGCAGGAGGCCGGGGGGGGAGGGGGGGAATGGGAGAGTTGGGCAGCAGACACCAGGGAAACAGAAGGTGTGTGAGGTTTGTGTGTGTGTGTATGCGCTACAGTGTGTGTTGTGTGTTATTTCTGGGCAGTTCGGGTCTGTCGCACACTAGACAATTGGCCGCTGTGGAAGTTTTCAAGTGGCTCACTACTGCCTTCATTATCCTACTGCTGTAGTACTACCTTCACTCACCTCCTACTGTTGTATTACCTTCACTCACCTCCCACTGTAGTACTACCTTCACTCACCTCCTATTGTAGTACTACCTTCACTCACCTCCCACTGTAGTACTACCTTCACTCACCTCCTATTGTAGTACTACCTTCACTCACCTCCTATTGTAGTACTACCTTCACTCACCTCCCACTGTAGTACTACCTTCACTCACCTCCTACTGTAGTACTACCTTGACTCACACATGCACTTGTTCAAGGACGTTCCCCAAGGGTCCCCAGACTGGAGGACCCTCCAAGATGTGTTCAGGCCCGGGGTCTGTCTCAGTGGGGTGATGGGATGCTTGTCTCCGTAAGGACTAAGCATTGTTTAACTGTGTGTAACCTGTGTGCGGAGAATAGGAAATGAAGCACTTTCAGACCAAAATCTACTTGAAACATGAAAGGATGAAAGAGAGCATGACTCCGTCTGCCCTGTCTGCCGTTTCCGTTTATCTTATCTGACAACATGACGCCTCCTCTCCACCTCACGCTGGTTCTTCACCCTGCCTCGTGTGATGGAGTGAGCAGTCAGGAACCCCCTAATGGGTCACATTTTGCTGAGCTGGCTGACAGATTTGCTTCAGAGCTTAATGACGGGCTTCGGCCTCCTGCCCATGGAAGCACTTCCTCATTGGACTTATAATATCATGGTTGGGAAACCTTGAAAAAGCTTCTAGTTTACACAGAAACAAGTAACCATGCTGTCGGTCCTAAGAGTTCCTTCCCAACCCCTGAAGTGCCCATCCCTCTGTTGGCTCGTCTGGGTCAGTGGAGCTCAACACTGAAGCTTTTAGACTCCCCTGATGCCTCAGAGCATCCCTATTCCAACAGTTTGAAGCCTGGCACTGATGAACGACTAACGAGTGACGTTGTGTATGACCTCCTCCACACATCTAGGCTATGTACGGGGTTAGCCCTAGTCCTAACCCCTCCTGGTCTGATGTGCTGTGCTTTGAATCAGACATCTTGCGAGCAGCTGGAATGTTTCAGGTTGAGTTCACCAATCATCCAACAATTCAGAGGGGAAGGTGGGTTCCTCTGGGTTGAGTTCACCAATCATCTTCACAGTTCAGAGTGTGAAGGTGGGTTCCTCTGGGTTGAGTTTACCAATCAGCTGACAGTTCAGAGATGAAGGTGGGTTCCTCCAGTATTTAATAATCCGTTTAGCCCTTTATCCAGAGCCACAGATAGGGCTTAGGCATGTTGCTCAAGGGTACCAGGGATGGAACCCAACACCTTTTGGCTTGAGTGTATGGCCTCGCCGCTACAGCCACTGGAGCATGTGGATATATACTTTATATTCTTCGTGGGATACGGACTCCTGCTTGTTCTACGATTGGAACAAATGAGGAACACATGGATAAACTACCTGTCCTGTAATCACACTTCATGGAAAGTGCCGCAAACGAGGAGAGAGCCAAGTGGGAGTAGAGCGCAATGGAGAGGCAGTCTCTACTTTGGATCCTAGAGGTATAATCTCCCTATCAGGTGCCGGATGCTTGGCGGCGCTGCCCCGCTGGTCACCTTCACGCTGCACATCTGTTCATCTGATGACAGGGTGGGGCCCTAAGTATAGCCTGGTGCCGGGCTGGTGGTATTGAGGTGACCTGAGGTTCATGCAAGCCTTTCAAGGTATGATTTCTTTCTGCTGCCTCAGCAAAAAGTTCAGCTCTCTCTATGCTCTCTCTCTGTTATCTGTCTGTCTCTTACTCCATCTCTCTTTTTCCATCCCCTCTCTGGCTACTTCTCTCTCCCTCGCTCTTTCCCTCTCCTCATTGAAGACCCTGGGTTAGCCCTAACCCTATAGTGTCCATGGCCTTCATGTGCATTAGGGACCCTGGGTTAGCCCTAACCCTATAGTGGCCATGGCCTTCATGTGCAGTAGGGACCCTGGGTTAGCCCTAACCCTATAGTGTCCATGGCCTTCATGTGGAGTAGGGACCCTGGGTTAGCCCTAACCCTATAGTGTCCATGGTCTTCATGTGGTGTAGGGACCCTGGGCCTCTCTGCTGGGTGGAGCTCAGGGAGTCCAGTAGGGGTGGGAAAAATAATCTATCCTTCAAAGCATCGCAATTCTTTCTAGAACAATTCCGTCTCGATGCAGATAAATTAATAATTGGAATCAAAGGTGCCATGACATGCTATTTATGGATGTTTTAATATAGGTATTAGTGGGCCACTAACACAGTATTCAAAGACGTTCCCGAAATTCAGCCATGGTGCAGAGTTAAAGCCACTCCGAGCCAGTCGCACATTGAGCTTCCCCAAAATGCGCTGTTTTGGTGTCTGTAGCTATAATGCAAACGAGGAGGAGCAAGGCGGGTCAAGGAGGAGAGTGTGGGTGTGGCCCTGAGCAGCTTGCAGCCACGGTACCATGCACTCTGTTTACAGTGGATGTATCACAATGGCGAGGCGCACACAGCCTTTAGCCGTGTTCTGTAAATATTCTAGAACACACGGGAGTCCTGGAGCTCTATATCTAAATAATATCATATACATAGATATCTATATCATATAATATATATTATCACGGCCAAAAGCTGTGTGAGCCGATATTATGAATCTTAAATGACTTCGTCGGGTTCTCCGACGTTCCTGGTTCTTCCACGTCCACATCAATCTGAAGTAGACTGAACCGCGGCATGGAGGAGAAAGGGATGTCGCCGGGCAGCGCTTAGGCACCTCCGCCTCCTGCAGCGCCGATGCGGTGGTCCCTCGGCAGCGGGAAGCAGGGCTCAAGCGGGAGACATTCGCAGCCGTCAATCCTTTTCTCCTCCATGTCGTGGTTCATGTTCTTGAGGGAGCCAAAGCCAAAGTTCCTTTCCCCCAATTCATTCTCAACCATGGCTGAGGTCACCCCCACTACGAGTCTCATTGTAGAAATACCAGAGACGAGAGTGTGTACAACAAGTGTACAACACTTGTGTTACAGTCCTGGAGCTCTATATCTAAATAATATCATATAATACATAGATATCTATATCATATAATACATATTATCACGGCCAAAATATTCATAACGATATTATGAATCACAAACGACTTCGTCGGGTTCTCCGACGTCAGATGTATGCATATATTTTTGAAATTCACGCATGGAATCATACATCATTTTTTTTTATGCATCGAGATGGATTAATAATCGTTTAAGAATCAAATCGTTGACCTCATAATCAGAATCTAATCGAATTGTGAGGTGCCAAGAGATTCCCACCCCTAGAGTCCAGCTTTTCCTCACGGCCAACCTGCTGCGGCCGCCCGGTCCTTCAGGCTCATGCTCCTGACGCTGCAGACAGTGTTCTGGCTGAAACCCTTCACATCTTCCGTCACACACGGAAAACACCTAGCCGATGAATAAAATAAATGACGAAACACAAATAATTCAAACCTTTCAATATTTTGTCTATCCCTTTAAGTAGTTTGGCATCTCTGTGGTTCACATTGTAGGTCATCTATGAAACTTACTTGGTGACTTCATTATATAGTATGTTTACATTATATATGAGGAAGTTTCATTCAGACTATTATTACAAACTGATGTGTTTCTCATGCCTGCTGTTTTTTGTGTTCCCCAGTCAGGTCTGATCCGGGTGTCTGGGGAGGAGTACTTCATCGCCCCTCTGCCTCACCACCTGGCCTACCGGCACAACTACAGCGCCCCTAGTGGTCACCACCCCCACGTAGTCTACAAGCGGTCCGCAGAGCGCCTGGTGCACCATGCTGCCCCCCAGTCGCCCCTTCCCCCCCAGCAGGACCCCTGTCAACCCCACCAGGAGCACCTCCACCAGCATGGGAAACTGCAGAGGCAACACTTCTGCGGTCGTCGCAAGCAATGTATGTAAGGAAACCTTTCCACCTGCTTGATGTTCTGAATGGTGAACTGTGGAGTGTGAGGGGGGGAGAGGGTGGTGTGAGGGGGGGAGGGGGTGTGAGGAGGCGAAGGGGGGTGTGAGGAGGGGGAGGGTGGTTAGGGTCTGTGTCCCCTGGCCTCATATTCTGCTGCTCCCGGGAAACGGGAGGAAGCAATGCAGGGAGGAGATTTCCTGAGCTGTCTGCACCACTTGCACATGCTTATGCTAGGCCCGTGCCATGAAGCCACACACTCATCACAGGAACCTGATTCACAAGCTTTTTTTTTTCTCTCTCTCTCCCTCTCTCCCTCTCTCCCTCCCTCCCCCGCTCTGCTCTGTTAGATGCGCCCCAGCCCCTTGCGGAGGGGGGGATGGCTGTGCAGTGGGACCCCCCCGGTGAGAGCCCCGGGGCAGGAGGGCGGGGCCGGCGGTCACCCATCCCCTCTAGCGGAGCGGGGGGGCTGACCGTGGAGACCCTGGTGGTGGCCGACCAGAAGATGCTGGAGAAACACGGCAGAAACAACGTCACCACCTATGTCCTGACCGTCATGAACATGGTGAGCGGGGGGAGCGGGAGGATGGTGCCCGAGGGCATGGTACCCGGGGGCGTGGTTTCTGAGGGTGTGGTGTCTGAGGGTGTGGTACCCGGGGGCGTGGTTTCTGAGGGCGTGGTGTCTGAGGGTGTGGTACCCGGGGGTGTGGTTTCTGAGGGCGTGGTGTCTGAGGTCGTGGTACCCGGGGGCGTGGTTTCTGAGGGCGTGGTGTATGAGGGTGTGGTGCCTTGGGGCGTGGTGCCCGGGGGCGTGGTGCCCGGGGGCGTGGTGCCCGGGAGCGTGGTTTCTGAGTGAGTGGTGTCTGAGGGCCTGGTGCCCGGGGGCGTGGTGCCGGGGTCAGGCTTATCATCAGCTGCTCTCCTCCTCCTGCCCGCAGGTCTCCAGCCTCTTCAAGGACGGCACCATCGGCTCAGACATCGACATGGTGGTGGTGAGCCTGCTGCTGCTGGAGCAGGACCCGGTGAGTTCATCATGTCCTCAGAGAACATCAGTCAGACACCTCAATGAAGAGGAACCCCTCATGTCTCTCTCTCTCTCTCTCTGTCTGTCTGTCTGTCTGTCTGTCTGTCTGTCTGTCTGTCTGTCTGTCTGTCTGTCTGTCTGTCTGTCTCCGTCTGTCTGTCTCTTGCTCTGTCTCTCTCTCTCTCTCCCTATCTGTCTCTATCCTTGTCCTCTCTCTCTCTCTCTCTCTCTCTCTCTCTCTCTCTCTCTCTCTCTCTCTCTCTCTCTCTCTCCCTGTCTCTCAATTCAATTCAATCAAGCTTTATTGACACAAGACATTTGCATTGCCAAAGCAGGTGAACAATAAAATAGGGTTATAAATAAAGCAATAAAGTAGCAATTATTGTGAAGAGTGTTTCCATGGGGGATGAGTCTATGGGGAGCTTGAGGTCCTTCTCTCATCACAACAGGTCACAAATCTTGCTGCTGCGTTCGCACATTGTTGTATTTCTCCCAACAGGTATGGCAGTTTGTGAGCATCTGGAGTGTCTTTGAAGTCCTTGCTTGCCTTTGTAATCCGTGGGAAGTGTGTATTCCTGATGTCTTCGTATGACTGGCAGGAAGTCAGGAAGTGCAGTTCTGTCTCTATTTGGTTGTGTGTGCAGCGAGAGCACAGTCTGTCTTCTCTTGGGAGCCAGGTCTGTCTGTGGCATCCCTTCTCGATGGCCATGCTGTGTTCGCTGAGTCTGTATCTGGTCAAAGATTTCCTCAGTTTTGGGTCGGTCACGGTGGTCAGGTATTCTGCCACAGTGTAGTCTCTGTTAAGTGACAAATAGCATGCCAATTTACTGTTTTTTGGTGGACTCTTTCCAATGTGCCAAATACTTTTCCTTTTGTTTTCTTATAATTTGGTTTTGCCTGATATGTTGGTTGTTGTGTGTTGGACAGATTCCTAGGACAAGCTGCCTAAGGGGACACTTTTCTAGGTGTAACTCTCTGTGGGTAAGAGCCTTGTTGTGGAGTGTGTTGCTGTCGCTTTCCTTAAGGTGGTTATAACATTTTAGGGCTCTCTTCTGAATTTTAATAACGATTGGCAGGGGTGTGACGAGATCTCGTGCCACGAGATCTCGCGAGATTAAACTCGACGATATTACCCGTCGCGTTAAAAATCTGTCTCGCGAGATTTCTGAGCTATCCAAACTTCTATTTGTGGCCTGTAGGGGCAGTAATGCGCCTTTGATACGTCTAGCCTACCAGAACCTTACGAAGGAGAAGGAAAAGAAGAAGAGGAGGAGAAGGAGGGGAAGCAGGGGAAGCAGCCATAGGCAGCCAGATTGACGTCGGAATATACCCGTATTACCGTCGAAGATGCCCCCGCCACTTTTAAATGATTTGTTTGGTAGCATTTTGGGTACCCAGGGGAAATTTTGAATGACAGTAGAGTGACTGATAAGACACGGACAATACCAAGTTGTCAGTGACATACTTGGTCAGACTCTGTTTGCACTATTTGCACTCTGTATTGATGGAGTAGAACTTTGATTTGGTTTTGCACATAATATTGTTTGCACTTGAAAAAAAAGATAATTATTTAATTTAATTTATTTTACTTCAACTTTTATAAATTTTAGTTTTAGTTTCAATTTCATGAATGTTAAGAGTTATAATAAAACATTTCAAAATGCATGTGCAACTCGGTTAAATAAAAGTCTGTTGCTCCAGTCATATATTTTGTCATTGTAGTTTTTTTTAAATCTCGTCTCGTCTCGATCTCGTGAACCGAATTTCGTGTCTCGTCCCGTCTCGTGAGCTGAGTGTATCGTCACACCCCTAACGATTGGATATCGTCCTAATTCTGCTCTGCATGCATTATTTGGTGTCTTTCTTTGGACTTTTAGTATGGATTTCTGCAGGGAGAGTTTCAATTGGAAGTTTGTCCCATTTTATAAAATCTCGGTTGGTGAGTGGGCCCCAGACTTCACAGCCATAGAGCGCAATGGGCTCTATCAATGCGTCAAATATTTTTAGCCAGATTTTAATTGGGACGTCTAGTTTAATATGTCTTTTTATGGCGTAAAATGCCCTCCTTGCCTTGTCTCAGCTTTGTTGAAATTTCCTGTGGCATTCATGTTTATGCCGAGGTAGGTATAGTTTTTTGTTTGCTCCAGATTAACAGTGTCTAGGTGGAATGTGTATTTGTTGAGGCTTGGTCTTTTTTCAAATATAGTTATTTTAGTTTTACTAAGGTTCACTACTGTCTCGCGCTGCTGGTAGGGTTTGCTGGCCGCGGGCAGCTTTCATTACACAGTAGCAGGAGTTGGTTGGGCTTGACGTGCCGAGACAGCTTGAACACGACCTAAAGCCTGTCTGGCCTCACGTGGTATGAGACTGTAATCTATTACCTGGAAGACAATAGGCGAGGGAAGAGGACTAACAAGTCAACTCCAAAACACTTCCCCTTAGATGGGGGTTGGGCGTGGGGCCAGCGATCCCACCCCGTGAAAACAGAATAGCTACCAAAACATCGATGAAACCCAAGAAATCCTTACCCCTTGGGAAAGAAGCCTCTACAGCACCTCAAGCTAAAGAGATGATAACGACGTGCCTGGAAAACCGAAAGGAGACAGCACGTCCGAAACTGCTTCTGACCTCAAGGCGACCCACAAACATAGCAACATGGAACGTGAGGACCATGTACGCTGGGGGAAAGGCAGCAATGATAGCGGTGGAAATGAGGAGATATAAAATATCTCTCCTTGGTCTGGGAGAAACCAGGTGGCTCCAGTCAGGGCAGGTCAAGCTGGCGAGTGGAGAGACCATCCTCTACTCTGGACATCCAGATGACTCTGCACCACACACTCAGGGAGTAGCATTCATGTTGTCCAAAGAAGCACAGAGGGCCCTGATCAGCTGGGAACCCATCAATTCAAGGATCATTACAGCCAAATTCCAAACCACACACAAGAAAATAAACCTCCAATGGTACAATGTTACGCCCCCACCAACGACACTGATGATGAAACCAAGAACCAATTTTACAACCAACTACATCACATTTTACAGTCCAGGAAAGAAAAGGACATCATGATCTTGATGGGAGACATGAATGCAAAGATAGGTGGAAACAACAACGGCTACGAGCTTATAATGGGAAAAGAAGGACCAGGCACCATGAATGAGAATGGAGAGAGATTTGCAGAAGCCTGTGCAGACAACAACTTGGTCATCGGTGGGTCAGTGTTCCAACACAAGAACATCCATAAAATAACATGGGTGTCTGCTGATCACATCACAGAAAATCAAATTGACCACATCTGCATCAGCCAGAAGTTTAGGCACTCACTGCTGGACGTTAGAGCCAGAAGAGCAGCAGACGCAGGGTCTGACCATCACCTCCTCACAGCAAAGATTCAGCTGAAATTAAAAGCCATGAAACACGGAGAAGGAAGGGTCAAATTTAACATACAACAATTTCAGGATATAGGTACAACAGAACTCTACAAAATCGCACTGCACAACCGGTATCAAGCACTGGAAATAGAAATAGTAACCCCCAGGGAAGTGGATGAGATATGGAAAGGTCTGAAAAACATGTGGAAAGACACATGTGAGGAAGTAGTAGGGAGACGAAAGACAGATAACAAACCCTGGCTTTCCACAGACACCACCAGAAAAGTGAGCGAGAGGAGGGGGAAAAAGGAGGCATTAAACAGAAGCAAAACCAGAGCAACCAAGATGGCAGCACAGAGAGACTATGCAGCAGCAAACAAGGAAGTGAAGAAAAGTGTAAGGAGAGACAAGAAGAAATACATTGAGGATCTAGCACAACAGGCAGAAGAAGCAGCAGGAAAGAACAACCTGAAGGACCTATACCTAACCACTAAAAAGCTCACAGACAGATTCAGACACACACAGGCACACATTAAAAATGCACAGGGTGTACTCCTCACAACCAAGGAAGACCAAGTGAAGAGATGGACTGAACACTTTAGAGCACTGCTCAATAGGCAGGCCCCACATCTGACAGCAGAAATCCCACCATCACCAAACTTGGTGAAGATAAAATGCAATCCCCCCACCAAGCCAGAAATCAAAAAAGCCATTAAGACATTGAGAGGAGGGAAAGCAGAGGGACCCGACGGTATTCCAGCAGAAGCCTTGAAAGCCGACATCGAAACCTCTACCAACATGCTCTACATGTCTCTATTTCATAGATTTTGAAAAAGCCTTCGACAGTGTGGATAGGGAGATGCTGTGGAAACTGACGGCCCACTACGGTATCCCAGCAAAAATAACCAACATCATTAGGAGCACCTATCAAGGGATGCGATGCCAAGTCCTCCATGAAGGATGAATATCTGAGCCTTTTGAGGTCCTGACTGGTGTGCGGCAAGGGTGCTTGCTCTCTCCACTTCTCTTCCTCCTCTGCGTAGACTGGATCATGATACAAGTAACCTGCAATAGCCGAACTGGCATACAGTGGAGCCTGACAGAGCAGCTAGAAGATCTGGATTTTGCTGATGACCTGGCACTACTGGCTCACACACACCAACAGATGCAGGAAAAATCAGGCAAGCTAGAGGATACCGCTGCTCTGCTCGGGCTCAAAACTAACTCATCAAAAACCAAAGTAATGAGAATTAACAGCAACAACAACACTCCCATAACCATGAACCAAAACCAACTAGAGGAAGTAGCCAGCTTCACATACCTGGGGACTATCATTTCTGTGGATGGTGGTACAGAGGAGGACGTCCGAGCCAGAATTGGAAAGGCAAGGGCAACATTCAACATGCTCAACAATATCTGGAAGATGAAAAACCTGTCACTCAAGACCAAACTACAAATCTTCAACTCAAACGTCAAGTCCACCCTTCTATATGGCTCTGAAACCTGGAAGACCACCACTAACATACTCAATAAGCTGCAGACTTTCACCAACCGGTGCCTCAGACGCCTCCTGGGAATCTACTGGCCCAACACCATCTCAAACGCCAACCTGTGGGAACTCACCAAACAAGAAACAATAGAAACCCAAATCCGGAGGGGGAAATGGAAGTGGATAGGCCATACACTCAGAAGACAGAAGTCATTCACGAAGCAAGCCCTAACCTGGAACCCACAGGGCAAGAGGAAGAGAGGCAGACCGAGAACCACCTGGAGAAGAACCACAGAACAGGAAATGAAGAAAGAAGGGCTGTCCTAGCCTCAACTGGAACGGTGGGCCCAAGACAGGAGAGGATGGAGGGGTTTTGTCGATGGCCTATGTTCCTTTGGGAACTTAAAGGCCGAAGTAAGTAAGTAAGTAAGTAAGTAAGTAAGTAAGTAAGGTTCACTGTTAGGGCCCAGGTTTGAGAGAAGCTGTGCAGAAGATCTAGGTGCACTGTAAAAAATAAAAAGTTGAGCAAACTCAAAATTGCAAGGCAACTTACTGCAATCAATTTTTGAGTTTTGAGCCCATCAAAAAGGTCATTTTCTTCTTTAGACAAACTTGAAAGTTAGTTATACCAACTAAGATTTTTATATTTTACAAACTCAAAAAAATAAGTCAGGGGTGTTAACTTAATATTTCAAATTAAGGTTAATATTATTTAAAAAAAAAAAACATTTCAAAGAATGCAAAACGAGTTTTAAGTTCACTTTATTAAAATTAATAATTTGAAACTTCCATTTTACATTTCTGAATGCCAGACGGCAATAGAACAAGCAACATGTAGCTAGTTCAGCAGCAGAGAATCGCTGTCTAAATGCAGCAAACCAAAGTGCAGAACAAGTTTGACATTATGGTCAAACTTGTTCTGCACGAGAAGGGAGCCCAGGTTAAACGGTGACGCAACTCTCGTGCCTCATACACCGCACGATCCCGAGAGCTGCCTTTATTTAACACACACCCGCAACACACAGCGCACCGCACACCCAACCAACGGACATGCAAGTCTCGGTAAGGGTGGCGGCAACACTACGCACAATAAACAACACACAAACAATAAAGACCCCAAACCCGTTAACCCAACTTAACCTAAAAGAAACAAATTGACAAAAGGCAATAACCCCTTTTTCCCAACTGGCATCACGAATACCCAGACTCCCCGGGGGGTTGTGTCGAAATGCACTGCACCGTAGTTGGCCCAGCCACAGACAGAGTCTGACTTAAACCCGTGTGTCTTGCTAACAAAGAGACTACAGTGAGCCCAACTCTTGACCCAAAACTCAACATTGTTGGTTAGACTAAATTGCATTGCACAGTTGACATGAATACTTTATGTTTTATATTCATTTTACTCAGAAATCATAATGAGACCAACAATTTTAAGTTTTCGTTTTTACAGTGTGCTGCCCTAGGCCTTCTTTGGTTGGGGACAGCAGTACCAGGTCATCTGCAAACAGCAGACATTTGATTTTAGTGTCTACCAGTGTTATGCCGGGGGCTGCAGACTGTTCTAATGTCCTTGCTAGTTGGTTAAAGGTCCCATGACATGAAAATCTCACTTTATGAGGTTTTCTAACATAAATATGAGTTCCCCTAGCCTGCCTATGGTCCCCCAGTGGCTAAAACTTGCTTTTGGTGTAAAACGAGCACTAGCCGTTCTGCTCGCCTTTTGAAAAAACCGAGGCTCAAGCGCGCAGGTTTGGAATGTCTTTTTTTAGGACGTCATAAACTCACAAAGCATCTTAGGCACCTCCGCCAGAGGCGGAGGTGCCTAAACGCTGCCCGGCAACAATCCCTTTCTCCTCCTTGTCGCGGTTCAGTCTACTTCACATTGATGTGTACGTTGAAGAACCTGGAACGTCGGAGAACCCAACGCAGTCGTTTGAGATTCATAATATCGGCTCACACAGCTTTTGGCCGTGATAATATATAATATAATTTGATAATATATATTATATGATATAGATATCTATGTAGCTATATGATAATATTTAGATATAGAGCTCCAGGACTCCCGTGTGTTCTAGAATATTTACAGAACACGGCTCATGGCTGTGTGCGCCTCGCCATTGCGATACATCCACTGTAAACAGAGCGCATGGTACCGTCTTATGCCGCTTTTCCACCACACATGTAGCTCGACTCGACTCGACTCGTCTCGACACGACTTGACACGACTCGACACGACTCGACACGGTAGCAGCACGGGTCGTTTTCCACCGCAAATAGTACCTCCTGGACGTGGGCGGGGTCGGCTGCGCGAAAGGGCCGTGACGTATTTTTGTACGCGACGCAAACAACACCTACGCAACCCACACATGGACAGAACCCACATAACAACAATGGAGGACATCGATAACATTACTATTATTAGCTGGCATGTTGAAGAAGTTGAAGAAGTGGAATATGTTGGCTGAGGCGCTGCTATGGCTGTTACCAGCATGGTTGCCATGTCGCTCTCGTGACTTCGTCACACTCTCTGGCCAATCAGTGGCCGGCCGTCTGCCGACGGCACCTTTTAGCATCGGCTCAGCCGCTTGGAACCTAGAGCGAGGCGGTACTAGAAAAAGCAGCCACTTCAGGTACCAGATACCATGTTTTTGCGGTGGAAACGCAAAAAATGCGAGCTGAGTCGAGTCGAGTCGTGTCGAGCTGGTACCATGCAGTGGAAAAGCGGCATTAGAGTACCATATTAAGCGCTATATAAATTTAATTTATTATTATTATTATTACCGTGGCTGCAAGCTGCTCAGAGCCAAACCCTCCACCTTGACCCGCCTCGCTCCTCCTCATTTGCATTATAGCTACAGACACCAAAACAGCGCATTTTGGGGAAGCTCAATGTGCGACTGGCTCGGAGTGGCTGTAACTCTGCACCACGGCTGAATTTCGGGAACGTCTTTGAATACTGTGTTAGTTGCCCACTAATACCTATATTAAAGAATACATAAAATAGCATGTCATGGGACCTTTAATGTATATGTTGAACAGGGTTGGACTGAAGCTGCATCCCTGTCTCACACCCCGGCTTTGTGGGATGAAGTCTGTGTGTTTCTTTCCTATCTTAACTGCACATTTGTTGTTTGTACATGGACTTTATGATGTCGTAAGTTTTTCCTTCAACACCACTTTCTAATAATTTAAACAACAGACCATCATGCCAAATTGAGTCAAAGGCTTTTTTAAAGTCTACAAAGCAGGAGAATAGTCTTCTTTTGTTTTGGTTTATTTGGTGGTCAATGAGGTTGCTTAATGTGAATATATGGTCTGTTGTAGGGTTGCCGCGGTGTGGACATTTTCACACCGAGTAATACGCTCGTGTCAACACCGGTATTACCGGTATAAACGGTATTAACTTTGAAACTATAGGTCAACCGCCATCTTCTCCGTCAACTCTCCTCTCACACTCGGTGACAGCGGCTGGCAGCGCGCCAATTCTCGGCGTCTTATAACGTTCTTTATATAAGATTGGGCTTCGCGGGGTTTGTTTACCGGCATTGCTATGGTTACCGGTAGGGGTGCAACGGATCATCATTGATCCGTGATCCGTTCGGATCATCTATTTCGGTTCGGCACACACATGATCCGCGGATTGATTTATGAAAAAAAAAATTTGTGCGCATGTTCAGTCCACACACAGCCGTAACCATTCCTGCTAGTTCCAGGGACAGAGCTAACACGCTCTGGGTAAAAGTCTGCAACAGTTCCCTTTTCAATAAGCAAACAGTCCTATGGCTCGTTGTGATTTATTGTCCTCAGCGTACAACATGAAGAACAGTGGGCATGGAAAATAAAAGTAGGCTAGACTTCGGTGACTACTGTAACGCGATAACTGCTGCCTCCAGTGCTACGTCTGTTTCCATATACTCGCGCTGCCACACAAACCTGTCGCCTAGGTTACCACACAGACGTAACACGTAGCTGACATAGCGATTGCTAACATAAAGAAAAACACATAGAGCATGGCCACGCATTTACAGCGACATCACCCCGGTGTTTCACTGACAGGAGTGAAACCGAAAGCGGCTCAACAACCGCTCATCACCGCGGCATTTAAGCAGCCCCTTCCTCCACAATCAGACCGGGCTAAAGCAATCACAAACGCTATTTTTTTTTTTTTTTTGCTGATCCGAAAAATGATCCGATCCGTACGGAAGAGGATTAGGGCCACACATGTAAAAAAAAATGAAGTTCTGACTTTATTCTCAGAATTCTGAGAAAAAAGTCAGACTTCTGACTTTAATCTCAGAATTCTGAGAATAACGTCAGAATTCTGAGATTAAAGTCAGAATTCTGACTTTATTCTCAGAATTCTGAGAGTAAAGTCAGAATTCTGAGATTAAAGTCAGAATTCTGACTTTATTCTCAGAATTCTGAGATTAAAGTCAGAATTCTGACATTAATCTCAGAATTCTGAGAAAAAAGTCAGAATTCTGACTTTAAAGTCAGAACTACGGCAACCTCCGTGGGAGAGACACTTTGCTTTATGCATATGGAGGAAACCTATGGAAAGCCAAGAAGGCCACAATTCGGCCCTAGAATGGCGCGGTAAAAGTGCACGTCCCATAGCCAACTCACCAAGCTCACCAAGTCCAGTATTCAGAATTCAAAGCATTTATTCACAAATACGTTCTATTTGTTTGACAAGCGGAGCCGACAGTCCTGTGCAAGTATGCAAATTAGCCATGTGCGCCAAACAGAAGATAGACGCAATGTATAGAACTGATTGTTGTGCATTGTTGTGGATATGCAGGCTGGTTAGTTGTGGTTGTTTGTGGTCTTAGTGAAACAGCTTTGCCTTGGAGTTGGAGAAGTTGGAGTGATTGTGTGAATGTGCGAGAGAGACCGCACCTGCCGTGGTGATGTTGGGCTTGTTGTGGGCTTATATGTGATCAATGATGTATCTGTCTGATCGTATTAGCTGTAGATGGATGGTTAAATAATGTCACAAGATCGGTCATACTGCAGGCTCTCATTTGCAAATGCACTGATTGTGTGCCCGTCTCCGATATGCTATATACCTGGCATTTATTCAGTTCATGTTCTTCTGAGTGCGCTAGAACGGTGCCAATTATTGTCGTGTTTGCATTGTAATGCACAACTTTGCCCCTCCCTGTTATAAAATAACGTGCATCCCAACAACTTTAGCCAATGCAGGCTCCTATTGCTTTACCAGTGTGTTTAACGTGTGTGCGTGCGTGTGTGTGTGTGTGTGTGTGTGTGTGTGTGTGTGTGTGTGTGTGTGTGTGTGTGTGTGTGTGTGTGTGTGTGTGTGTGTGTGTGTGTGTGTGTGTGTGTGTGTGTGTGTGTGTGTGTTGTCATGTAGGCTATAGATATAGATTGATTGTCTTGGCTTGCTTGCATCCATGAAATATTGTAATGTTATGGCCTAGCTGGCTACTGCATATCGAGAACAATCTGGGGATGAGGGCATCCCCGAATATTGACGGGTAGGCTATTTCGCACACTGCCATCTCAATATGACTAATAGCCGCGGCTATTAGTTCCGTACGGATTCCGTACGGAATTCTTGCACTTTTACCGCGCCATTCTAGGGCCGGATTGTGGCCTTCTTGGCTTTCCATAGGTTTCCTCCTACTGCATAAAGCAAAGTGTCTCTCCCACGGAGGTTGGTCCTTACAGATACGCGTAGTTCTGACTTTAAAGTCAGAATTCTGACTTTTTTCTCAGAATTCTGAGATTAAAGTCAGAATTATGAGATTAATGTTAGAATTCTGACTTTTTCTCAGAATTCTGAGAAAAAAGTCAGAATTCTGAGATTAAAGTCAGAATTCTGACTTTTTATCTCAGAATTCTGAGATTAATGTCAGAATTCTGACTTTATTCTCAGAATTCTGAGATTAAGTCAGAATTCTGACTTTTTTCTCAGAATTCTGAGAATAAAGTCAGAACTTAATTTTTTTTACATGTGTGGCCCTAATCCTCTTCCGTAGATCCGTGACTCTGATCCGAGGAACGATCCGAACCGTGAGTTTTTTGATCCGTTGCACCCCTAGTTACCGGTCTAAGGAAGCATGTCAATTCTCGGTGCGACAATTCTCCCGCACAGAGCAGAACTGTGGCCTATTCTACACATTTTAATTTTCTTAATTATAATTATATTATCCATTTTTACTAAATTTGTTTTTTATTACTGAAAAAACAACAAAAAAAACGGTGTTGCCGGTGTGCAACACCGAGTAATCGGTGTTGGCCTCAACACCGGTAACACCGGTAATACCGTATACCGCGGCAACCCTAGTCTGTTAAACGATAATTTGGTCAGAAGCCAATTTAGTTTTTGCTTATGGCATTATTGTCAGTCAGGAAGTTAAGGAGTCTGCTATTTATAATCATGCATAGAATTTTACCGAGGTTGCTGTTGGCACAGACCCCCCTGTAGTTATTACCCTGCGTTCACACCAAAAGATGCAAAAAGTTGACGCGCGTCGTGATTCCATTCAAAGTGAATGTAGAGACGCGTTGCTGCTTTGCTGCCGCAGCATTTGCTGCCGAGAAAACGGGCAGCAAAACTTGATTTGCGGTGCGTCAAAATCTGATTTGCGGCGCGGCATGCCCGTGCCCGCTGCCGGGCACGGGCGAAGGGCGCGTTCACGTATTTTGCGGCGCGTCAAATGCTGCTCGAGTTGAAATATTTCAACTTTTGACGCGCCGCAAAAGTTTGACGCGCCGCAAAACTTGATTTGACGCGCCGCAAAACTCAGGCGTCAACGCGTTCGGGCAGCAAATGCATCTTTTGGTGTGAACGCAGGGTTAGGGTCAAATTTGTCTCCACTTTTGAGGATTGGGCTAATCAGTCCTTGGTTCCAAATATTGGGGAAGATCCCGGAGCTAAGAACATTGTTAAGCAGTTTTAGAATTGCCAATTGGAATTTGAGATCTGTATATTTAATCATTTCATTTAGAATATCATCAACACCACATGCCTTTTTTAGTTTAAGAGAACTTATTTTGTCCTGTAGTTCTTTTAATGTGATTGGAGAGTCTAGTGGGTTCTGATTATCTTTTATAACTAATTCTAGTGTTTGTAATTTATCTTGTATATGTGTTTGTTCTTTGTTCTTTACAATGGGGCCAAAGAGATTGGAGAAGTGATTCACCCATAAATCTCCATTTTGATTGCTTAATTCTTCCCGTTTTCGTTTGTTAAGTGTGTTCCAATTTTCCCAGAAATGGTTTGAGTCTATGGATTCCTCAATTTGGTTTATCTGGTTCCTATCATGTTGGTCCCTTTTTCCTCCTTATTGTGTTTCTGTATTGTTATAAGGTCTCATAATAATGGAGACGGATATTGTTGTTGTCTGGGTCCCTATGTTTCTGATTTGACAGGTTTCTCAATGTTTTTCTAGTGTTTTTGCATTCGTCGTCGAACCACTTATCGTTAATGTTGTTTTTGTTCCTAGATTGACTGTTTGAGACCTTCAGGTTTGATTGTAAGGCTGAGGTGTCAAATATGTTGTTAAGGCTTTCTACTGCCATGTTGATCCCTTCTTTGTTGCAGTGAAAGTTTTTGTCTAGGAAGTTATCTAGAAGTGTCTGAATGTGTTTTTGCTTTATGGTGTTCTGATATGTTTCGACACTGCTCTTCTTCCATATAGCATTTGTTTATAGTGTTTAGTTTGTTTGGTTTTATGCATCTTGGTTAGGTGTTTGTCTATGTAGGTAGGCTGTGATTTTGCTGTGGTCTGATAGTGATGTTAAGGGGCTGACTGTGAAAGCTCTTAGAGACCTAGGCCTAAGGTCTGTGATAAAATAATCTACAGTACTACTGCCGATATATGAGCTGTAGGTGTACCTTCCATAGGGGTCTCCGCGGGATCTACCGTTGGCGATGTACAGTCCCTGGGTGCGGCACAGCTGTAATAGTTGTAGTCCATGTTTGTTTGAAGTTTTGTTGTAGTTATGTCTGGCAGGACACTTTGGGGAGGCGATGGTCTCGTCTCCTGGTAGGTGTTTGTCTCCCTGTGTGTTGATGGTGTCAGGCCCCTGTCCCGTCCTGGCATTGAGGTCTCCACAAATTAGAATATGACCATGGGACTGGAAGTGGTTGATCGCCTCCTCTAGTATAGAGAAGCTTTCCTCGTTGTAGTATGGGGATTCTAGTGGTGGGATATATGTTGCACACAGGAGGATATTTTCTTCTGATGCGGTAAGTCCCTTGTCCATCTCTAACCAGATGTAGAATTGCCCTGTTTTGATTAATTTAACAGAGTTGGTGAGTTCGGATTTGTACCAAATTAAAATACCTCCCGATTCTCTTCCTTGTTTCACCCCTGGTAGTTTGGTGGATGGTACCTCCAGCTCTCTTTAGTTTAGAGGGCAGCCAGTGGGACCATCTCCTCTACAACAGGTCTCTTGGAGGATGACAATGTCTGTATTTCGGATTTCCTTGATGAAGTCTAGGTTTCTGCTTTTCAGACCAAAGACAGTCGACCTCAGGCCTTGTATATTCCAGGATGAAATAGCTTTGTGTTCCATGGTGTCTTGTGTTTGATGGTCCAGTAGTTTAGTTCTGGATCAGGAACGTGGAGAGCTCACTGAGCATCCTGTGTATGCTACGGTCTCGGGATGGGCTGTTTCCCCTGCTCACAGCCTGGGAGTAGGCAGAAGGGGCGTGGGCCTGGGCTGGTAGCTCCAGGGTGTGTGAGTGTGGGTGGACGGCTCGTGGTGATGTGGTCTGGGGGGAAGGGGTCTTTTTGGAGTGAGGGGTCCTCTGGGGCGAGGGGGCGGTCTGGATGCAGGGGGGCCTCTGGACGTGGGTCTGGGTGGGATGCCCATGGCTCTGCTAGTCCTGTGTGATGTGTTGGGCTGGCGGTTGAGAGCAACTTCCTTTAGCGTCTTTGCAAAGGTCGGGACCTCTGACCTGTAGATGTGTACCTGGTCGTAGAGGCTGTGCTGCTCCAGGGTGGGGTGGTGTGCAAGGAAAACGTTGGTTTTCAAGGCACAGTCTCTGGATATTGAGGCGTTCACCCTTTGGAGGAGAACAGGGTTGAAGTCTTGTCTGGGCAGCAGGGTAGAGATGACCACTTTTGCGTCAGGGAATGTGGAGGCAGCTTTCTCCATCACCCTCTTAAGGGCTGTGGACACACCTTCTTGCTTGCTTCGAAGGTCGTTTGTGGAGGGCCCTCTTGCAGGTTGCTTGTTGCAGATCAGCTTCCTGGCTTCCTCCAAAAGCTTCTGAACCACCTCATTCAGCTGGCTCATCTCTGCTATCCTTGTCTCCTCTTTGTCTTGGAGTTCTCTCCGTAGGGTCCAGAGAACAGACATGTCTCTTTCTCCATTCTTCCTGTGTGTGGTAGGCTGGACTGTGGTCTGTGCTGATTGGAGGGTGTTAAGCTGTTGTTCAAGCTCAACTTACCTTATCTCCATCTGGGTGAAGCGATCCCTCATTTCCATGAGTGAGTGGTCCATCAGGTGAGGCTCGTCTGTGGCATCGTTCTGAGGGGGTGTGTCCAGTGTGGAGCAGCTCTCTTCTTCTTGGGTCTTCTCCATCTTTGTATTATTATTAATGTCTGTTGGGTTCTGATTTGTGGTCTCTGTCAGGCTTTTTAGTGGGTGGCAGATGTGTCATCAGGGGTTGATGTTGCATCAGCCACGATTTTAGGTAGCATGGTAGCCTTCAGCTTAAATTACCTTCAAAAAGATGACATTAACTTTTGGGCTTCAGTCCTATCTTCAAAAAGGGTAAGGGTTACGACTTCTGTAGGTCCCGATATAATTTATCCATACAGTTTGTCCTTTTTGTTTTGTCGTCGCTGTTTTGAGGTTTATTTTTAGCTTCCTACCTCTCTTCTGCTAGCAGCCTGCCTGATGGGCTCTCCTCTTGGTTTTTCCTGTCTTCCAAATCGGCTGTCTTTCTTCCATTAGCTGCTGTGCTCAAGTTGGTTGGTCATTTTTTAAGTTTATCTCAATTTAAAAAGCTATCAACATCCGTAATTTGTAATTTTGAGTGGAGCTCTAGTGAAACATCTCTCTCTCTCTCTCTCTCTCGCTCTCTCTCTCTCTCTCTCTCTCTCTCTCTCTCTCCCTCTCCCTCTCCCTCTCTCTCTCTCTCGCTCTCTCTCTCTCTCTCTCCATTAGCTGGGGCTGTCCCTCTCTCACCATGCGGACCAGTCTCTGAACAGTTTCTGCCAGTGGCAGTCTGGCCTGGTGGGGAAGGGCGGCCGTCGCCACGACCACGCCGTGCTCCTCACAGGGCTGGACATCTGCTCCTGGAAGAACGAGCCCTGTGACACCCTGGGTGCGCTTTAGAACACAGATCCCCCTAACCGTAACCCTCACCATACCCCTAAACCTCATCCTAACCCTCAGCCTAACTCTAACCCTAACTCTAATCCTCACCCTAACCCTTACCCTCACCCTAAACCTCACCATAACCCTCACCCTCACCGTAACCCTCACCCTTACCCTCACCATAACCCTTACCCTCACCGTAACCCTCACCCTCACCGTGACCCTCAACCTCACCCTTACCCTCTCCCTCACCGAAACCCTCACCCTCACCGTAACCCTCATCCTCACCCTCACCCTCACCCTCAGCCTCACTGTAACCCTCACCCTAACCGTAACCCTCACCCTCACCCTAACCTCACCCTCACCGTAACTGTAACCCACACCCTCCCCCTCACCCTAACCCTAACCTCGGCCTCACTCTATCCGTCTCCCTCACAGTATTTCACTTCCTGTCCTCCACCCTGTCCAGGTTTCGCCCCCATCAGCGGCATGTGCAGCAAGTACCGCAGCTGCACCATCAACGAGGACACGGGGCTTGGCCTGGCCTTCACCATCGCCCACGAGTCCGGACACAAGTATGTGTTGTAGTTCAACCTCACTATCACTGCTGTCACACTGTGACATCACTATCCTCACACTCTGACATCACTATCGTCTCACTGTGGTCTCACCCTGACGTCATTGTCGTCACACTCTGACATCACTATCGTCTCACTGTGGTCTCACCCTGACGTCATTGTCGTCACACTCTGACATCACTATCGTCTCACTGTGGTCTCAATCTGACATCACTGTCGTCACACTATTGTCTCACTGTTGTCAAACTAACTACCTCTGACACCGTCGGTCACCTTTATCGATACAGCTAAAGCTGAATATTGAATGTAGTAATTTTGAGGGTTATTGTGGATTGAATAGTGAACTGAAGTCCTCTGATTGTCTCTCTCTCTCTCTCTCTCTCTCTCTCTCTCTCTCTCTCTCTCTCTCTCTCTCTCTCTCTCTCTCTCTCTCTCTCTCTCTCTCTCTCCCTCCCTCCCCCCATCTCTCTCTCTCTCTCTCTCTCTCTCTCTCTCTCCCTCCCCCCATCTCTCTCTCTCTCTCTCTCTCTCTCTCTCTCCCTCCCCCCATCTCTCTCTCTCTCTCTCTCTCTCTCTCTCTCTCTCCCTCCCCCCATCTCTCTCTCTCTCTCTCTCTCTCTCTCTCTCTCTCTCTCTCTCTCTCTCTCTCTCTCTCTCTCTCTCTCTCCCTCCCCCCATCTCTCTATCTATCTCTCTCTCATCCAGCTTTGGGATGATCCATGATGGCGAGGGGAACCCGTGCCGTAAGTCTGAGGGGAACATCATGTCCCCCACGCTGGCCGGGAACAACGGGGTCTTCAGCTGGTCCAGCTGCAGCCGGCACTACCTCAGCCGCTTCCTGGGGTGGGTCCTCACACCCCCCCGTCCACAAAGCACCCCCCCTCATGGGTTGGGTCCTCTCCACCCCCTCCTGGGTTGGGTCCTCACAGACCCCCCCCCCCCGGGGTGGGTCCTCACGCTGCCCCCCCCTCCCCTATAGCCCCCCCTCACTCAGACGGTGTGTTGGTTCCAGGACGGCCCAGGCCTCGTGTCTGGGGGATGCGCCCCAGCGGGGGGGGCAGTTCCTGCCCCCCCAGCAGCTCCCGGGCCAGCTGTACGACGCCGACACCCAGTGCAGGTGGCAGTTCGGCTCCACGGCTAAGCTCTGCAGGCTGGACTTCGTCAAGGTGGGGATCTCATTCATTCACTCAAACTCAATTCAAACAGAGCCAACCTGACTTCATTTCATGCATCATTTGCATAACCTTGGCTAAATCCAAATTTGACCCCCATCAAAAGCATTCCATCTTATGAATGCACTACCATCGCCTAATAGTCTTTGTATAAGCCTTTGTGTAGAGCTTTATTCAGTTTGGGGCACATTCACATGTAAATCTTTTTATTACTGCTGGGGCTCCGACCAGGCTTAGCGTTAGGGTTGGTTAGTGGGGACCGGTCAGCAGTCTTTCTGACATTGTGCAGCCAGGGGCCCTCTTGATGTCCCCTGGAACCCCGGGCCCAGCCGTGGTTGAGAGGGGATGTGTTCACTGCATGGCTGCCAAAGACTCGTAGGGGAGTCTGCAGTTGGTCAATGAAGCCGTTGATTGGTGGTGGACCCCGGGTCTGGGGGCCTTCTGGCTCCACACAAAGACTGACGAACCTCAAGTCATTCAGCTGAGACCCTAATGCTGCTCAACGACATGACAAGCACCATTACCCCTGCTACACACTCATGGACACACACATTGACAATCACATGAACACACACATGGACACAAACGTGTAGACGCACATACCTTTGTTACTGTTAACATCTGTTACCTTTGATTACTGCTAACATCTGTAAACAAGCCCTTTCATTGGGACAGCCGTGGGTCTGTAAGTCTGTATGAGATCCATTCTGCACAACTATTTGCTGTGTGCTATTTATCTACATCATAACTGCTGCGACACAACTCCTTTCTAACAAAAATAGATTTTGTCTGAATACTCTCTGTGGTTCCATGTCTAAGGTGTCTGTAGGTCCATGTCAGAGGTGTGTCTGTAGGTCCATGTCTAATGTGTGTTGGTCAATGTTTGAGTTGTGTCTGGGTCCATGTCTAAGGTGTCTGTCTGTCTGCAGGACATCTGTAAGTCCCTCTGGTGCCACCGTGCGGGCCATCGCTGTGAGACCAAGTTCATGCCGGCAGCGGAGGGCACGGCCTGCGGAGCGAACACGGTGAGCGTCTGTTACCCTCCACCTCTCCACCCCCCCCCTGTCCTCCACCTCTCCAACCCCCCCTGTCCTCCACCCCCCCTGGACAGACTTCCACAGAGACACATGACACCACTTCCGCCAGCAGCGGTTCAGGTGCATTGTGGCGCTTATGTGTGTGTGTTCGTTTTTTTATAATCTTTTGTTTGTTCTCTCCCCCTCCCGCCCTCCCTCAGTGGTGCCGGAGGGGCCAGTGCGTACGGTACGGCGACCTGGGGACCCGCCCGGTCCACGGCCAGTGGTCCGGCTGGTCCCAGTGGTCCAAGTGCTCCAGGACATGCGGGGGCGGAGCCATGTCCAGAGAGCGCTCCTGCACCAACCCCAGGTAACCTCATTCTAGGGCTGCTCGATTTTGGAAAAAATGAGAATCACAATTTTTTTGGTCAAGATTGAAATCATGATTCTTCAAACGATTCTTCTTGAGTTTGAAAATAAAATGCATTTATTCGGCATTTCAAAAAATAAACACGGTAACTGAGTTTTCAAAATTCTTAAACTACACAGTACACAAACTTCTTAAACTACACAGTACACAAACAGTACAAAATACCCTATAGTATCTGTGGTATAAAGGCTGGGGCAAATTTCTAATTATAAATATGTACAATGTAAATACGTCCATGGAACAGATGGCCAATGTGAATAATAGATGTGGACAGCTGAAGAGGTAAAACTCTTCCTTGCTCTCATCGAAGAAAAATCATTACAGCTATTTTAGATGGAAAACAACAACGCAATTCCACTATATATCAGGATCTAAGAGAGTGCATTTTATCAAAAGGATACAACAAGCCCTGAATGTGTGTAGTTTTCCGCTCCTACCACAACGCACCTAATTCAAATTTCTTTTTTGCGAGCTTTCTTCACCTTTTAGATGGAAACGTGACTAGAGAAGAGTTAAGTAGACTCCACATACATCTCACATGCAAACACACTACACACTCCAAACATCACTTTACACACCCCAGAGACATCTATAGCCTTTAATTTATTAGACTGTGAGACCCCTGACTCTGTAAATGTTTTTATTTGCTGTTTTTATATCTTTTCTTGTTATGAGGATTGAAGATATGTGTAATGCAAGACAAATTTCTGTGTAAACAGACATTAAAGTTTATCTAATCTAATTAACCACACGCTGGTACTCCATCTGCGCTGAAAGTGCAGCTTCCTCAATCAGTCACCCCAAAAGACAGCATTCAGCTGACCCTCAATACCTCTGTTACTGAAACTTATCCTCCTCCTCCCTCCCTCCTCCTCCTCCTCCTCTCTGTGCAGGGTTTAATAGGTAAGCAGGAGCACTTTTAAATCTGTCCTGCCGTTAATTGGAATCCGGTGGAGGGAGGAGAGAATAGGGCGAAAGGATAAACAGTAATGGATCCATGTATAGATTGTAGGAGAAAGGTACTGGTCCTAATGCTGAACCTCTGGGCCTGCAGGTGGACCCAGACACCTGAGTGTAGATGGAAATAAACCCATGCGAGGCCGCACTACGGAAGAAGGTTAACCGTAAAGTCGACACAGATCCAGGGCATTTATTACGGGGGCGTGCTGTGAACTGCTGGTCTCCAGTACCCAGCTCCAAAAGAAGATGGGAGGTTAGCGAGGCAGCTCTGAATCTTTTGCCCTGTGCTTTACCCCACACTTTGCTCCCAGACACAGACGAGAATCCCTCCTTGCTTCCTCCATGACCCGTGCCCAGCCCCCACCCCGCCTACATCACCACCCTTCACACCACCACCTCTCCGACTCCATCACCAGACCACCTGTTAGATCAAAGCACCCCACTTAATCCTCACAAGCATAATACAGGAGATTAGGGTCTGCACTCTTGACCTGCTTCTCATACAAAGTCCCCCAGTAGGAGGTAGGGGCGCCAGAGAGGGATCCCACTGCTTCTAGGGATGCCTTGTCGTCCGGTTTAAAGGACAGGGGACTCCCACACCGTCTCTGTGTGGGTGGCCACTGATGGACGTGTCTGAGCAGCATGGATGAGGACGAGGGGACCTCTGATCTGCGTCTCATGGTTGAATAAACCGGCCCCTCCGACGCCGACGTCTTTTAAGATCTTTAGTTTGTGTGTGAGAGGTATGGAGTCGTTAGAATCAAGGGAGATGGTTCAATGAGTTGAAACAAAAATCAAACCGCCATTCACCATCACTGCTATTGACTGCTCTTGTCCCTGTCTACGACCCTCTGTCGCCGCTGTCATGTCCGTGGGCGCAGAGAGACTCCAGCCTGCGCAGAACAAGGACGAGACCTCTGACCAGGACCACCACGGCCCAGAGCTGAGATCACATGATCCGATCCTGTGTGACTGTTCTCACTGTCCTGAGGATATAGGATGTGAGGCCTAACCAGCACAAACAAGTGTTGAAAAGATTGAACCAATGTGTGCGAAGGCACGGTGGGGGGTGATTTCAGCCTGCAGGTCATAAGGAGCACTGGGAGGAGGACTTTCCTTACCTCAGTTTACTGGTCCACCTCGGCTTGTTTCAGTTAGTCATTATAAAGCTTTAACGAGCTGCTTGATCAGCAGGGTTTCAGAGACTGTGTGCGTTCTTGCATGAGTTAAAGAGTCTTAGTGTGTGTGTGTGTGTGTGTTGGGTGATTATGCATAAACGTCCATGTGTGGCCAGATAGTGCTGATATGTGAGTGTGTTCTTGAACCATGCCCGCCTTGTGTTTAAGTACACAGTAAATAACTCCATTTCATCTTCTCTGCTGGAGTCTGAGATGTTATCCCTGGCTAGGGTGAGCAAGGCCTGAGAATAGGGACTAGTTAGACTAGTTTGTTTACATGTTGGAGTAGAGAGACGAGTTAGAATAGTTAGTTTACATGTTGGAGGAGAGAGACTAGTTAGACTAGTTAGTTTATATCTGGTCTTTAGTTTTGAGAAGGCTTGGGTAGAGGGACTAGTTAGACTAGTTATAAATAGAATGATTTAATGTCCACTATATGTCATTCAGCCTCTAAAGTGCAAGTCTTCACACTTGACTCTGTTGCTCCCACTAACCCTCTGTCTCTCTGTGTCTCTCTCTCCACCCTTTGTCTCTCTCATCCCCCCCTCTCTCTGTCTCTCTGCCTCCCCCTCTGTCTGCCTCCCTCCCTCCCCCCTCTCTCTCTCTGTCTCTCTCCCTCCCCCCTTCCTCCCACCTCTCCCCCCTGTCTGGTGCCTGTTACAGGCCCCAGAATGACGGGAGGTTCTGCCTGGGCGGGGCCCGTGTGAACCAGCTGTGCAGCCTGCGGCCGTGCCCCCCCGGGGCCCCGGGCTTCCGGGCCCAGCAGTGCGCCGCGTACAACAGCAAGCCCTTCAGGGGCTGGTTCTACAGGTGGAGGCCCTACACCAAAGTGGACCGTAGGTGACCCACGGGAACATACGCATGCACACCCCATTGGACACATTGGTTCTGAACCGCTTAATGAACTGGTTGATTCTGCTGCTTAATGAACTGGTTGATTCTGCTCCTCTTAATGAACTGGTTGATTCTGCTGCTTAATGAACTGGTTGATTCTGCTCTTCTTAATGAACTGGTTGATTCTGCTGCTTAATGAACTGGTTGATTCCGCTGCTTAATGAACTGGTTGATTCCGCTGCTTAATGAACTGGTTGATTCTGCTGCTTACTGTACTGGTTGATTCTGCTGCTTAATCAACTGGTTGATTCTGCTGCTTAATGACCTGGTTGATTCTGCTCCTCTTAATGAACTGGTTGATTCTGCTGCTTAATGAACTGGTTGATTCTGCTGCTTACTGTACTGGTTGATCTGCTGCTTAATGAACTGGTTGATTCTGCTGCTTAATGAACTGATTGATTCTGCTTCTTACTGAACTGGTTGATCCTGCTCCTCTTAATGAACTGGTTGATTCCGCTCCTCTTAATGACCTGGTTGATTCTGCTGCTTAATGAACTGTTTGATTCTGCTCTTCTTAATGAACTGGTTGATTCTGCTCAGTGACGTCCAACAGATGGTCTTTCTCACATCTTATAGTGACTAAGATTTCCTTGTCCTTGTTCCTGGTGTAGATCACTCTGGTGCTGACTATATGTATCATATATATATGATAGAAGCTTGATGTCTTGCACAAAAAAAAGAATGTCGAGAGTTGGTTAAAAAAGAAAGTGTCTTCATTTATTCATGAGTCGCTTCTAATTCTAAGGCCCCGTCCACACGAAGCCGATTTCATGGCGAAACCGCAAAGGTCTTGTACGGTTCGGCCTTCCGTCCACACGAAGCCGGCGAATCCACTGACCGAAACCGTAAACTTCTGAAACCACCCTCGGAGGTGGTTTCAAATCTACCCGGTTTCGTTTTGGATTCGTGTGGACGCCTGAAACCGACTGAAACCGTAAACCATGACATCATCGCCACACCCCTCGACCCTCTAGCCCAGGGGTACTCAAGTAGAAATGATGAGGGGCCACAATTTTTTTTTTCAGTGACTCAAGGGGCCGGTCGGTATACGTGTGACTGAGGCCGATATATGCTCTGTTTTAGACGTAACGCGTAAGCACGTAAGATACATAACCCCCCCTTGCGCGGTAAAATATCCCCCCTTACGTGCTTAAGTGCATCGGCCAAAATTCCTGACTATGCGACTAAAACACTACGGCCCTACGCAGCTCGCAAAGACTGTGATTGGCCAGCTAACCACATCCTTTCAGGAGTCTCACATTTCCGGTTTTACAGCATAATAGCGCCATTTTTAAAAGGCCGTGACAGAAGCGAATGAAGAATTTTGAAGAAGGAGAAGAAGAAAACACAAGAACGAATTATGATAATTATAAATATAAACAAGCCAGCGATTTCCACTTCCACGCCCACAGATTCGTTCGTTGCTCCCCCTACTGTTCTGGCGGAGAATCCCCTTGCAACACGCGCAATCCTTAAGGAACCTTAAAGGAACCGTAAATCAAAACTTGTCTAAAACAAGTCCCTTGTGTAAATTACGTGCTTACGTCTCTGCGTCTAAAACGACCCTAAATCGGCCTTGACTGCTGCTGAGATGGACTGTCTGCCTCGAGTTTGGGAGGGCTGTAGCGGTCTGTGGGCTGGAGTGCTATCTGTTTATCGTTGCAACCCCCAGCCTCGTATTGAGATCGCGGCGCGCGGTTTCAAAATAAGAGCGCCCAGCACGATTTTTTATTTTTATTTTTTTATAATTAAAAAAACTTTTCAAAACAGCTCGAGGGCCATTAATAGACACCCCGCGGGCCACAAAAGGCCCGCGGGCCGCTACTTGAGTCTGACTGCTCTAGCCAATGACTGTTAAGCCCGCAGAGTCTCAGAACTCACAACAACAAAGATGATGGCGGAGTACAGGCTTGTAATCGTTCTGCAGCAGATCATGTCCCTTGTTGGGTGGCTAAGCCATTATTTATTGAGACTGTTGACTGACTGTTTGTTTGTGTTAGTGGTTCGGGGGTGCAGCCTTTATGCGCATGCTCGCCTCTTCTTCTTATTTAATTTTATTCTGGATTTCCGTAGCAGAAGCAGCGCCCCTTATGGGCCTGGCATGTGTACTACAGCGTTTCTACAGATCTACCCGGTTTCGCTTGACTTCGTCTTTACGGAGATACTCCGAAACCGGATAGATCGAAACTGGAATGGTTTCGCCCGTTTCGGCTTCGTGTGGACGGGGCCTAATTCAAACAAATTCAAAGTAAAAATTATTGTTGAAATCTTAACATGACATGTAAGATACGCAAGGGCTAAAACATTATGCTTTTCCAGCCAGCCCCGCCAAGGCCAAAGGTCCTTTCCCCTTGAGGAGAAGGACCTCCTATAGGGCACACCCAGCAGGCACCAATCAATTAATTAGTCATCAATTAATAACACACACACACACACACACACACACACACACACACACACACACACACACACACACACACACACACACACACACACACACACACACACACACACACACACACAGAGAGAAAACGGAAATTAAATTAAAACAAAGGAATTGGCTCCTTATTCATCTTATTCACAGAATATTCTCACATCTCTCTCAGTAAGATTTACCTGCCAAGGAACATATCCCATATATATATAATATTATATATATATATATACGTATATTAGTGCTGTCAAGCGATTAAAATAATTAATGTCATAGTTAACTCACGATTAATCGCGAGCAATCCCGATTAATCACAAATGTTTTTTCTATGCTAAATATCCCTTGATTTCTTTGTCCCATTAATTGTTCTAATTTTAATGCTCTTATCAACATGGAGAAGTGCATCGGCTTGCCTTGTGCAAATGTTTTTTTATTGATAACAACATTGGCATATACTGATCAAAACAGGACGATACAAAAAAAAGCCTATAGTGCAATTAAACTATGAACATACAAACATACTGCCTTGAACATAGCAGTCAGGCTACTGCTTCTTTTTTTTTATTCTTTTTTTTTATAAAAGAATTACGTCAATTGCACGATAAAAATATTAACGCCGTTAAAATTGGTTTGCGTTAACGTCGTTAATAACGCGTTTAACTGACAGCACTAATATATATATATGTGTGTATGTGTGTGTGTGTTTATATATATGTGTGTGCGTGTGTGTGTGTGTGTATGTATTTATATATATGTGTATATGTGTATATATGTATATATATATATATTAGAGCTGTCAGTTAAACGCGTTATTAACGGCATAACGCAAACCAAATTTAACGGCGTTAGATTTTTTATCGCGCGATTAACGCAATTATTTTATATAAAAAAAAAAAAAAACTTTTTTTTTTTTTTTTTTTTTTGGCTCAAAACAAAGAAGCAGTAGCCTGACTGCTATGTTCAAATGACATTTGTTCAAAGCAGTCGTTTAATTGCACTATAGGCTCTTTTTTTGTATCGTCCTGTTTTGATCAGTGTATATGCCAATGTTGTTATCAATAAAAAATCATTTGCACAAGGCAAGCCGATGCACTTCACCATGTTGATAAGAGAATTAAAATGAGAAGAATTATGGGACAAAAAAATCAAGGGATATTTAGCATAGAAAAATAATTTGCGATTAATCGCGATTAATCGCGAGTTAACTATGACATTAATGCGATTAATCATGATTAAATATTTTAATCGCTTGACAGCTCTAATATATATATATATATATATATATATATATATATATATATATATATATATGTGTGTGTACATATATATGTGTGTGTACATATATATATATATATATATATATATGTACACACATATATATATATATGTGTGTGTATTGCAGAAATGGCAGCACATCTCCAAAATAATATATATACAGTGTATAGATATATATATGTGTATATATACTGTCTATATATTATTTGGGAGATGTGCTGCCATTTCTGCTATTTCTGGATCCCCATTCCTCCTGAACTGTATTATATTAATTAAACTTGAAGCGATTTGGTTTTATTGATTGAATCTAGCAGGAGGTGCATCACTGAATAAACATGAAGTGAATCTGCAGGCTGCAGGCGTATGCTCGTCTCTTTCCCTGCAAGTCTAAAAAAACTGCTTGGCCAAAGCCAACCAGCTCACAATCATTTTCTGTCGGCTACTGTTGGATGAGAAAGGCTGGAGGCTCGTTATCAGAGAGCTCTGATGCTAATGTCATGGTCGTTCCAAGACTTGTCGCCACTCCCCCCCACCCCCCCGCAGGCCCGTTGGACGACTCAGCCACTGATCTGCCTGCTTCCTAGCTCCACTTGTTATCAGCATTCGGAAGAAGAGAGGGAGGGAGAAGGAGAAGTATGAGAGCAGCACGTACCTTTTGCGCTGTGGCGTAACGCAGGTTGATTATGAACTGGGAGTCCCTCCCGCCTGCTTCACCAACGGTCAGCTCAGATCAGGTGACCTGTCTCTATCACCTGATCTGACCTTTAAATCTTCGCTTATCCATGGAAAGCCAGCCGTCGTATACACAAGTATCATCATCAACCCGAAAATACAAAAACATTCCTGGTGATGGCCCAAGTTGTTCCATTAGTTTCTCTGTTTGTTCTGTGCTAATGCTCTCTCCCTTCTGTTGCTCTCCCTCCTTCTGACGCTCTCTCCCTCCTGCTGACGCTCTCTCCCTCCTGCTGACGCTCTCTCTCCTGTTCCTCCACAGAGGAGGACGTCTGTAAGCTGTACTGCATCACCGAGGACTTTGACTTCTTCTTCGCCATGTCCAGCAAGGTCCAGGATGGCACCTCCTGTTCTGAGAACCAGAGAGACGTCTGCATCGATGGCGCCTGTGAGGTCCGTGGGGGCTGCAGCGTGCGTGTGTGTGTGTGCATGTGTATTTTGTGTGTGTGTGTGTGTAACCTGTGTGTGTGTGTGTTTGTGTGTGTGTGTGTGTGTAGGCTGTGGGCTGTGACCAGATGCTTGGGTCCAAGGCCTCCCTGGACGCCTGTGGAGTCTGCAAGGGAGACAACAACACCTGCCACTTCTTTACCGGCCGCTACACACTCCAGCACCGCGCCAACGGTATACCCTTAGACCTCCTAATGCCCCTTAGACCTTCCTAATGCCCCTTATACCATCTAATGCCCCTTATACCTCATAATGCCCCTTAAAGTGTAATTCCGGTGTAAAATGGATTTGGGATATGTTTTGTATGATAACGAGTTGAAACGTTGGAGCACAAAAACCGCATATAGATGCTTTCTTCAGTTGGCTGATTTTAGCTGATTCTATCAAAACGTGTGTTACATTTTATACACACAATACCATCAGTAGATCACCCGTCAACGCCATTTTGTTTTTAAGACTCGATAAGTAGATTGGCGAACACAGAGCTTGCATTTTGCTGACGGCTGTCACAATCTCTGTGTTCGTCAATCTACCTATCGAGTCTTGAAAACAAAATGGCGTCGACGGGTGATCTACTGATGGTATTGTGTGTATAAAATGTCATTTTTAATATACGATCTGTACACTTACAATGTTCTCAATGCCTCGTTTTATATGTTAAGACCCTTATTATACTACCAAAGAAGTGTCGGGCTACTTCTAGCCTTTTAAGTGGTTTAAAATAGCGATTTAGTTTTTTACCATAACCACTGCCCCCTTCGTTCCAAGTTTATAGCGTTTTGATAGAAACAGCTAAAAACAGCCAACTGAAGAAAGCGTCTATATGCGTTTTTTGTGCTCCAAAATGAACGTTTCAATTCGTTATCATGCAAAACATATCCCAAATCCATTTTACACCGGAAATACCCTTTAAGGCCGATTCATACCTCCGGATCCGGACAAAATTCGTCCGTCCGTACCAAACGTTGTCTCCGAGACTACCCTTCATACCTCCGTCCAATTTCAGCGTTGTTATGGATGTTACGCAATACATCTAGACGGCAGTGACTGTCGTGTCACAAATTACCGGCATCGACAATCACAAACATGGGATCTGTAGAGGAGATGATAATGTGTCATTCGAAATCGGCAAAAAAATGGCGCAAAAAGTGTAGACCTACGCGGCGGTGGCATGTGACACCAACCCGCAGATTCTCTTCTCAAAATGTTGCGCCATTTTTAAATGACCAGTTACGACTGGTCATTTAAATATATATATATATATATAGGAGATTAGGGTCTGCGCTCTTGACCTGCTTCTCAAACAAAGTCCCCCACTAGGAGGTAGGGGCGCCAGAGAGGGATCCCACTGCTTCTAGGGATGCATTGTCGTCCGGTTTAGAGGACAGGGGAGATTTATGCATCTCAGATATTAAACTACTCTCTATTTTCGTGTATGGTTGGACTTCTGACTCTATACTGCCGTCTCGATTTCCATTGGTATTGCTCCTTTTCTCCCGGAGCACTCCGGATTCGTAAGCTCAGAGGCGACAGACCCACTGACGGATGAAACAACCTCCGGGACAGGATGAAAGGGTTCCTATCCGTATTCACGGTAGGGTGTGTATGGGCCTTTATACCTCGTAACTCAGTTCAGAGAGGATTTTCTCTCTAAAATCGAGAGATTTAAGATTAATAATCTAAAAGCAGCTGAAATCCGGGTGAACGTGGCGCTACATTGTCTTTTGATTCACCTTTGTCTTGACCAATCATATTGCTGGATTCAGGGATCTGGAACAGTTTCTCAGGACAGCACTAGCAAACTATCCTTGTGGTGAGAGCAGCTGAAACAACCAGTCTGGGCTTCGGCATTTTTAGAGAAAGTATGTAAAGCTTTCAGATCAATACTAGAGCGTGATAAGATCCCCTTCTGAAAGCCTCTTCCGTACGCTCAGTCGAACGGGAACCCCCAAGTGCTCCCTTCCCTCGTCCGCTGGATCCGAGATCAGACCCCTTAAGGTTCCTCCTGCTGAACAGAGTACTACACCGTGGTGACGAACCCCGCTCGGACGCGCAGCGTCTGCACCTTAGACCTGCATTAGGAGGTCTAAGGGGCATTAGGAGGTCTTAGGGGCATTAGGAGGTCTAAGGTTCCTCCTGCTACACAGAGTACTACTCGGTGGTGACGGTGCCTGCCGGGGCGCGCAGTGTCCTCGTCCAGGAGGTGGAGGCGTCCAGCAGCTACCTGGCGGTGCGGTCCCTGAAGATGGAGCACTACCTTACGGGGGACTGGATCGTGGACTGGCCCGGAAAGTTCTTCTTCGGTGGAACCGTATTCGACTACCAACGACCGTTCGACCGCCCGGAACGCCTGTATGCCGCCGGGCCGACCAATGAGACGCTGGTGTTTCAGGTGGGTGCCGACCAATGAGATGCTGGTGTTTGAGGTTGTGCCGTCACAATGTAGGGGTCACAATGTAGGGGTACCCCGGTCTGCCACAATTTACAGTCTTAGTACCTATGAGCTGTAGACCAGTACCCAGTCCCATTCTCTGACTCCTATGAGCTGTAGACCGGTACCCAGTACCAGTCTCTGACTCCTATGAGCTTTAGACCATTACCCAGTCCCAGTCTCTGACTCCTATGAGCGGTAGACCATTACCCAGTCCCAGTCTCTGACTCCTATGAGCGGTAGACCAGTACCCAGTCCCAGTCTCTGACTCTTATGAGCTGTAGACCAGTACCCATTCCCATTCTCTGACTCCTATGAGCTGTAGACCAGTACACAGTCTCTGAATCCTATGAGCTGGTGACCAGTTAACAGTCCTGGTCTCGACCAAGAGAACACAGTGAGTCCAGCTCCACCAGAACCAGGAGTTCCGCTCCACTGGGACCAGGAGTTCCTCTCCACTGGAACCAGGGGTTCCGCTGCACTGGGACCAGGAGTTCTGCTCCCCTGGAACCCGGAGTTCTGCTCCCCTGGAACCCGGAGTTCCTCTCCACTGGAACCGGGAGTTTTGGTCCACTGGAACCAGGAGTTTTGGTCCACTGGAACCAGGAGTTCCGCTCCATTGGGACCAGGAGTTCCGCTCCACTGGGACCAGGAATTCCGCTCCACTGGGACCATGAGTTCTGCTCGACTGGGACCAGCTCACAGGGAGGAGATGGGAGCACGGAGGTCGAGTCCAGTCATGTCTGAGGGAAGCTTTGCAGCAGTGGTATGGCTGAACGGTCCTGCTTTGTTGAAACAGGAAAACATCTGGGTTTGGCAAACAGCTTCAGCACTTATTTGGAGCTGGAAGTCATTGGAGAACCTGAGACCAGGGAGAGGGAAGGACGAAGAGACAGCGGAGAATAGTTTGCACATTGCAGGATTTGCATAAATCTTGTTTGAACATCAATAGGAAAAAGGAGACGAGATGGTTTCATTGTTGAGCAGGGAGGCTGGGAAGCAGTCACCTGATTGTGTAAGGTTGGAAGAATCTATATGGGTCTTTGTGTCACCACCTTCCCCTCCCGCCATGGAGAGCATTGCACTATGGCCTGTCCCACAGCACAGGGCTATAGAGAGGAGCCCTGGAGAAAAACAATGATGCCAGCATGCCATTGTTTTCAAGAATCAATCACCTTAATAAAATGTTCACACACAGTCAGGCTACCTCCGCATCTTCACCAGGCATCCCCTCAGCCCTTCAGCCTCTCATCCTCCCATCCCCTCAGCCCCTCAGCCCCTGGGCCTTTCGGCCTCCCAGTCTAAGGGCATCTTCCAGTGGGTCGCCCAGCGGGAGTCCACCGCCAGGCTGCGATTACGGCCCATAATCTCCCTAAGGAAGTGCATTACAAACACCAGCCCAGAGACACGGGGAAGGAGAAGGAGAGGAGATCAAAAGATTAAGAAGGATTCTGCGACGCTAATACAGGCCTTGTCGAGGGTTCGGTACACTGGATTATTCAATGCCACAAATGAGAGCGACCAGATGGAGTCAGAGGGCGAGAGAGGAGAGTGAGGATGGAAGCGAGGAAATGGAAAAATACTTTTAATGATTTTCCACTCACTGCTGAATGGGATTTAACTCATAGGACTCCCCTCAGCGCTGCCACAGGACTTAGGTTAGGGTGATGAGGAAGAGGAAGAGCAGATGGGGACAGATCGGATGGAGTACAACGTGTGTGTGTGTGTGTGTGTGTGTGTGTGTGTGTGTGTGTGTGTGTGTGTGTGTGTGTGTGTGTGTGTGTGTGTGTGTGTGTGTGTGTGTGTGTGTGTGTGTGTGTGTGTGTGTGTGTGTGTGTGTGTGCGTGTAGCAGAGGGGACCTTCCTGAGATGTGCATATGTATCTGGTATTTAAGTCGATGCTCGTTAGAAGGTGGAGAAGTTTGTCCCTCAGTAGGTTCTGTTTGGCTACAGCCTGACAGCAGGACGACCAGTAGGGTTTGGCTGATGGGTGACAGTAGTACCAGGACAGCGGCCCTCTGAGGACAGACAGGTGAAGTCATTAAGACTGGTTTATTGAAAGTGTCTGCGTGTCTGTTGGCAAAACATTTGCTGAGGTTTGTTTCTAATATTGGGCCCAGCCTTCATAGGTATCAAGGTAGAAGGCCCAGCTCCCTGACGTCCTGCTGCCACATGGGGTTATTAGCGGGGCTGTTTAGTCTGGTGGGGCGCTGGCCTCTGGTCTGTTTCCAACGCTCAGACCGACAGGAGGGAAGTGGGCTGGTCGGTTGTGGTTCTGCACAGCCTCACGCCTGCGCCCAGCACGCTTGTCACACAAAAGATCCACAGAAACATTTTGAACTCATAACGATGAAGAGAGGCAACACAAAATATGGGCTTTCTACAACAGAAGGACTGAATTCAGCGGTTGAACCGAAGACCAATGAAAACCATTGAAGTATTTTACTTGGAACTGAATAAAATCAATAACATCATCACAGGGTAATTTACTTCTAAATTAGATTTATAAATGTGGGCCAAAGAAGTTTTACTTCCATCCAAGCAATTTTTGGTGTGGAACTTTGTAATTACGGCCTATACTTTTCCTTTTGCTTTAATGTGCGTCTGTAATCATTCAGCACTGCTCTCTGACTGGAATATACAAATATATACATAGAGACTTTGAGACACAAATAATGTCTGACAAACACAGAGTTTAGAAGAACATTTTCTATAGAATAATAACCTATTTATATGAAAGTCACTTCTCAGTGTTTTTAATGAGTCAGCCAGAACAACAAAGCGTTTGGTCACTGCAGAGAGAGAACCGAGGAGCCTGCTGTCCTCACAGCTCCCGGTCTGGTTCCTCCAGGTCTGGTACCTCCAGGCCTGGTTCCTCCAGGTCTGGTACCTCCAGGCCTGGTACCTCTAGGCCTGGTACCTCCAGGTCTGGTACCTCCAGGCCTGGTACCTCCAGGCCTGGTACCTCCAGGTCTGGTACCTCCAGGTTCTAATACCGCCAGGCAGTGCCGCTGCTAGCTATTTTGGGGCCCTAAGCATAACTCCTTTATGGGTTTCTGCCAGTTTAACATTTTATTAAAACGCAAAAGTTAAATCTACTTTGTAAACACAGTTCACAGAACAGCCAAAACATATATACAGTACACACAAGCATTGGAATGTCCAAAATCTTTTAAATTAAATAGTTATCCATAAATACAAACTTAAAACCAGAAGTATACAAGTAAGAAAAACTCTTCTATGAAGCAATGATTTACAAGCAGAAACTATTTACACAAATATTTACACACTTTACTTTGTAAACAGAGACAGCCTATTTTTTTTTTTTGGGGGGGCCCTCAGGACTTGAGGCCCTACGGGCAGCGCGTAGTGCGCATTATGGGAGCGGCGGCACTGCCGCCAGGGTCTGGTACCTCCAGGCCTGGTACCTCCAAGCCTGATGCCTCCAGGGCCTGATGCTTCCAGGAACTGGTACTTGCTCACTGACCTTCTCTGCGCTCTGCCTCACTGTCATCCCCTGACAGACGTGGTCCTGCCCATGGCCCCTGGTCCCCTCCGGTTCTGTGTGGGACTTGTACTTAGGGTTCATGACTAGGAAGAGGACAACATAATGCCCCACTCAACCTTGCACAAATCTGACTTTTCCAACATGACAACAGAGGGCTAGCTATACCAAGACTATATGTGTTTTTTTGTGGTATCTTTAAGTACTATTTTAGTAGTTTTTGCAGTACTTTGTGGTACGGCACAAGGGAACTTTGCAGCCCCCTTCTGTGATCAGAGGGTCTGTAAAGATGCCATTCCATTTGGAATGAGTTAAGTGGTGGAGTTCACCAGAGTACCGTAAACAGGCCCTGACCACTTATAGCTCTGCCCATTGTTCTCTCTCTCTCTCTCTCTCTCTTCTCCCCCCCCCCCCCCCCCCCCCCCCCCCGTAGATCCTTCTGCAGGGGCAGAACCCAGGTGTGATGTGGGAGTACACGCTGCCTCGCGAGAGGAAGCCAGACTTTACCTGGGGCGTGGCACGCTCCGACTGCTCTGCTGCCTGCGCTGGAGGTGTGTGTGTGTGTGTGCGTGTGTGTGTTTGCGTGCATGGGTTAGAGGGTGATTCTCCATCCTCCAGGTGCAGCCGCCAGCCGTTAATTGTTTGGGTTTGAATGGTGAGGAACGTTGCCATCGACATGCTCTCTCCCTCTCCTAACTGTCTCTCTCCCCACTCTGCAGGCCGTATATCCACCAAGGCCATCTGTCTGCAGGACCAGAAGGTCCAGGTGAACTCCAGCCTGTGCGACCCCCGGACCCGGCGCACCGTGGGCTCCCTGCTGTGCAACACTCAGCCCTGCCCTGCCTAGTAAGACCTTGGGTCCCCACATCTGTGTTGTCCTCTTCGGATTACAGTTGGCATCCTGTGTTTATGTGTGTGTGTGTAACTCTGATCTTGCGGCAGTGTGTGTGTGGGTTGGTCTTTGTGTGTGTGTGTGTGTGTGTGTGTGTGTGTGTGTGTGTGTGTGCGTGGGAGTGGTCTAGCGTTTGGCCTGTGGTCCATTTTATGTGCTCAGCGCCAACGCTGCCTAGTCCTCCTCCTGCCCCCCCCCCCTCTCCTCCTCTCCTCCTCTTCTCCTCTCCCCCTCCTCTGCCCCACCTCCTCCTCTGCCTCTCCCCTGCTCTGCCTCTCCTCCTCCCCTGCTCCCCTCCTCTCCTCTCTTCCCCCACTTCTCCTTCTCCTCCTCTCCTCCTCTCCGTCCATGTATCTCCTGCTGTGGTCGTGCTCTGTCTTCTGAGTCACTGTCTCCTCAGCTCTGCTGTGGTTCAGCCCACAGAGTCGGGGCCTGAAATAGAGCCGCCGGCCCGGCTCATCAGGGAATGTAACGACCACCTTGAACATGAATGGGACCAGCCCTCAGAGAGGGAAGAACGGATCACATGATGCCAACCAGACAAAGCCTTCAGCAGGAGGCCGGCACGCCGCATCTTAAAGACAGTTTGCCTCCGGAAAGAGCTAGACTTACAAAATGTCTCCTTCAATACCCCAGGGAGGGAGAGAGGGAGGGAGGGAGGGAGGGAGAGAGAGAGAGAGAGAGAGAGAGAGAGAGAGAGAGAGAGAGAGAGAGAGAGAGAGAGAGAGAGAGAGAGAGAGAGAGAGAGAGAGAGAGAGAGAGAGAGAGAGAGAGAGAGAGAGAGAGAGAGAGAGAGAGAGAGAGAGAGATGTAATCTACCTCATGCCTGTCATCCATACAAGCCACAACAGATGCTGCTTCTCTCCATTTCAGTTTGACACTCACTCATACCGACTGTATTGTCTTCTCACCGGTCTTAGCGTCATTCACTGAAACAGAGCGTGAATCGAGGCGCCTCCGGTCCGGGCGGGGGGGGGGTTTGTACCGGGAGGAGTGCTGCAGGCTGATAACCTGCCCCCGGACTTGGATTCCAATGCCAGTGAAAGTGTGCATGAGAATGTGTGCACGTGTGTGGGTGCACATTTGAAAGTGCTTTTCCACCCCTCACACAGGCTGGCACACCACTGAGGTATAAAGGACGTGTGCACAGCGGGACAGGCCTGCTGCTATCGGTTACCGCCCCCCCCAAACCCTCTGCTCCCTGCTGTGTTTCCCACCGTCCTAATCTCAGGCCTCATACCATACCCCTTATCTGGGTCAAAGGTATTCAGCAGAGCCCCCTGGCTGCTGGGACCCCCCTCACCCACATACACACCGCCCCCCCCCCCTCACCCAAACACTAGGGGTGAAACGGATCAGTGTGTCCACGGTTCGGTTCAGATAACCGTTTTGGGCCTCGGTTTCGGATACGGTTCGGATTAGGATCATGTCCGTGGTAGTAAAATGCTGACTTTTTTTGGACGGAGGGTTTGGGGGAGAAACACAAAAATGAATGAGACCCACAGGCTATTTGCAATGTGTTAATTGACTGCAATCAGACAACTTGCAAGGCTTTTTTGTGCAATAAATGTTCCCCTAAATGCATTTGAAAACATGGTGCACTGAGTGTAACATGTAAGGGATAACGGCCGACGAGGCTTAGAACTCTGGCGACGAGCGCAGCATGAAGCCAGAGTTGCCTCTACCTGTCCATTATTTCCATCGAACCGGTCGACCTCGAAGGCCGTTATCCCGCTTATCACCCGTTTGTATTTATCTCCCGTATATTTAGAATATAATTGTATCAATTACTTTCTTTAAATTTAGGAATCGTGCGCTTGAACTTCAGAAAACAACCTATTACAGCTACCTCATTGGCTCGGGCAGCACTGGAGAGAATGCATTCCGCTGGGTCCTAAACACCCTTTTGTATCGGACGTAGGCTACAGTAGGCAAAATACGCTACATAAGGCAATGCCTTCATGAAACCGAAATCCGCGGATCTCCAGAATGCTCCGAACTGTGGTAAACGAACCGAACGGATTCGGATACAATTCGAATCCGCTGCAGGCCTACCAAACACACACCCACCTCCTCCCACCCACCACCCACTGATCCTCCATTCGCTCCAATGTCTCCTATTGTTTCTATCCTTGTCATTTAGTCATTCAGAAGCTTCTCTTCTGATCACCGTAAATGGGCGTTGTGGATTAAGAATGTCGAGAAATCTGTTGGACTCACGTCGACCATGGCCTGTCTGTCTGCGTGTCAGTGTGTCTGTCTGTCTGCGTGTCAATGTGCCTGTCTGTCTGCGTATCCTCTGTAATTCCGGTGGTTTTCTGGTGAGGTGGGCAGGGCCTCTCCCTCCTTGTTGTTATTTATACGGCATGAGAGAGAAAGGAAAACAAACCAAAGTGGAACGTCCGTCCATCTCCGTCTGAAGCGGGCGGCCTCGGGCTAACCCTGACCCTGACAGCGGTGGGAACAGCGGAGGAGGACGCCGGTCCGGGCTCGGAGGAACGGGGTGGGGCAAGGCTTCAGGAGCCTTATGCCCATCCCTCTCTCCCCTTTCCCTTCTCTCCTCCTCCCCTCTCCCCTTTCCCCTCCCCTCTCTCCTCGCCTCTCCTCTCCTCTCCCTTCCCCTCTCTCCTCGCCCTTTCCCTCCCCTCTCTCCCTAAGCGGTGCGGTCCTCTTCCACTTACTGCAGCAGCTGAGCGGTCGGTGCTATTCCAGGAGGAAGCCTTAAGCCTCCATCAGCAGGGAGGAGCGTGGTCGCCGAGATACTGAAGAGGAAGGGACGGAGAAATTAGTCAGTGGGAGGAGCCGAGCTCCGGAGGAGGCAGGAAGCCATGAGTGGGAGAAAATAGCAGAGAAGGAGTTCTTAAGCACAGGAAACAGAGCATAGGAGCATCAAGTAAGCAAAATATGTGGGAAAGAGAAGCTCAGCGAGGTGGAGGAGAAGAGCGTTTGTTGAGGATAGGACGGAATGAAGAGTTGAATCGAGCTGAGCTGTGTACGTTAAAGTGTGTGTGTGTGTGTGTGTGTGTGTGTGTGTGTGTGTGTGTGTGTGTGTGTGTGTGTGTGTGTGTGTGTGTGTGTGTGTGTGTGTGTGTGTGTGTGTGTGTGTGTGTGTGTGTGTGTGTGTGTGCGGGGAGACCTGTGGCCTGTGGTCCTGATTGGGAACATCTGGAGTCCTGATGACAGACGCTGGTACAATAAGTATAACGTTGCGGCTGTTTAATACCCTGCTGGAGCACAGGGGTGTGAGAGGGGGATACTGTCTGTTAGACATGTGTGTGTGTCCACGTGAACCCAATCCCGTCCCTTCCTGGTCAACAGTCCAGCGTTCATTAGTTACCAGCTGACCTCTGATCTGTTACCCGTTCATGAGTTACCAGCTCAACTCTGAACAGTTACTCGTTCATTAGTTACCAGCTGACCTCAGACCTGTTACCTGTTCATTAGTTAGTTACCAGCTGACCCTTTGATCAGTTACCGGTTCATTAGTTAGCAGCTGATCTCTGATCAGTTACCCATTCATTAGTTACCAGCTGACCTCTGATCTGTTACCCGTTCATTAGTTACCAGCTGGCCTTTGATCAGTTACCCGTTCATGAGTTACCAGCTCACCTCTGAACAGTTACTCGTTCATTAATTACCAGCTGACCTCAGACCTGTTACCTGTTCATTAGTTAGTTACCAGCTGACCCTTTGATCAGTTACCGGTTCATTAGTTAGCAGCTGATCTCTGATCAGTTACCCATTCATTAGATACCAGCTGACCTCTGACCTGTTACCCGTTCATTAGTTACCAGCTGGCCTTTGATCAGTTACCTGTTCATTAGTTACCAGCTGACCTCTGAACAGTTACTCGTTCATTAGTTACCAGCTGGCTTCTGATCAGTTACCCGTTCATTAGTTACCAGCTGACCTCTGATCAGTCACCCGTTCATTAGTTACCAGCTGACCTCTGACCTGTTACCGGTTCATTAGTTACCAGCTGATCTCTGATCAGTCACCCATTCATTAGTTACCAGCTGACCTCTGACCTGTTACCCGTTCATTGGTTACCAGCTGACCTCTGACCTGTTACCGGTTCATTAGTTACCAGCTGATCTCTGATCAGTCACCCGTTCATTAGTTACCAGCTGACCTCTGACCTGTTACCCTTTCATTAGCTACCAGCTGGCCTCTGATCAGTTACCTGTTCATTAGTTACCAGCTGACCTCAGATCAGTCACCCGTTCATTAGTTACCAGCTGACCTCTGATCAGTTACCTGTTCATTAGTAACCAGCTGACCTCTGATCAGTTACCTGTTCATTAGTAACCAGCTGACCTCTGATCAGTTACCTGTTCATTAGTTACCAGCTGACCTCTGACCTGTTACCCTTTCATTAGTTTTACCAGCTGGCCTCTGATCAGTTACCTGTTCATTAGTTACCAGCTGACCTCTGATCCATTACCCGTTCATTAGTTACCAGCTGACCTCTGATCAGTTACCCGTTCATTAGTTACCAGCTGACCTCTGGCCTGTTGTCGTGTCATCAGGGATTGGTTCTCTGACTGATGTGGGGGTTCGTCTCTCTGGTCTCTCCCCCCTCCCCCAGCGTCTCCCCCTCTCACCCAGCGTCTCCCTGGTCTCCCCCCTCTCCCTAGCTGGTGGGCCGGCCCCTGGGGGCCCTGCAGCCTGTCGTGTGGCGGCGGGCAGCAGACCCGGGGGCTGCGCTGCCTGAGGAAGGTGACCTACCAGCGGGAGGAGGCTGCGCCCCCCGCCCTGTGCCCCGGGGGGGCTCCCGCCCGGGTGCAGCCCTGCCTCCCCCAGGCCTGCCCCCCCCAGTGGAGCAACGGCGCCTGGTCCCAGGTGGGTCCACTAGAGGGAAGCAGATTGTATTGTGTATTGTGTGTGTTTTATAGTGTGTGTTTATTATTGGGCGATGTGAGCCGCAATGTGAACACTGTGTAGACACACACACACACACACACACACACACACACACACACACACACACACACACACACACATACACACACACAGCCAATGGGATTGTCTTGCAGTAGGATGCTCATCTAAAGCAGCAGCAGTCCTTTGTTGCCCTCTGGTGACGACAGAAGGTATGATCAGCCAATGGCAGATAGACAACAAGTCTGCATCATCAGGAGATCATTAGGGCATGTCTCTCCTCCGCTCTCTTCAGTAACCCGGGGGGGGGGGGGGGGGGGGGGTCACGGTCACGCCTCTCTCCCGCTCATCTTGGTTCTTATGTATGATACAGTATGATAGGCTAACCACTGACCTTCTGGGTCCAGAATCACACACACACACACACTCAACACACACAAGCAGACACATATAAACACACACACAGACACACACACTCAACACGCACTCTAACGCTCACACATACACACACACACTCTCAGGCTCACACACACACACGCTACTACGCGGAAACACACACACACACACACACACACACACACACACACACACACACACACACACACACACAAACACACACACACACACACACACACACACACACACACAAACACACACAGTTACAGTGTGCGTAGAGTAAGACGGAACGGAAAGCTTCGACAGCTGAAGGTCAAAACCTACCCCAGGAAATGATCATGCCAGGAGATATTAATGGGAGCAATGGGCCGTCCCAGACATCCGCCCAATGGACCCCCAGCTGTCCAGTCCTGCTGCTCCCAAGGGGGCAGGAAGCAACACAATGGGTTATTGTCTTTCCCTTTTGTGTGACTTACACCAGCCCTTTATTCCAGGAGAACTACTCAGGTGAACTCCTGCTCAGCCTCTGAACACTGCTCCACTTACATCTCCGTTCCTCCTCCTCCTCCTCCACCTTCATTCTCTTTTTCTACCTCCACCCTCGATCCCTCCCTGTTTCTCCATCTCTTCAATCTCCCCCCCCCCCATCCCCCCTGCAGTGCTCAAAGACGTGTGGGCGTGGTCTGAGGAAGCGCAGTGTGTTCTGCCGCAGCCCGGCCGCGGGCCCCGGGCCCCCAGGCCCTGTGGCCCCTGCGGTGGCGGTGCTGCCTGACAGCATGTGCCCCCGGCCCCTCCGGCCCAAGGCCCAAGAGACGTGTATCCTGCGCCGCTGCCCCCGCAACGAGCGGCTCCAGTGGGCAGCGACGCCCTGGGGAGAGGTAGGGTCACATGACACCATGCCCTGGGGAGAGGTAGGGTCACATGACACCACGTCCAGGGGAGAGGTAGGGTCACATGACAACACGGCCTGGTGAGAGGTAGGGTCACATGACACCATGCCCTGGGGAGAGGTAGGGTCACATGACACCACGCCCTGGGGAGAGGTAGGGTCACATGACAACACGGCCTGGGGAGAGGTAGGGTCACATGACAACACGCACTTGGGGGAGGTAGGGTCACATGACACCCTGGGGAGAGGTAGGGTCACATGACACCCTGGGGAGAGGTAGGGTCACATGACACCCTGGGGAGAGGCAGGGTTACATGACGCCCTGATTTAAAAGTGATCTGACTGATTTAATAATGATTTGACTGATTTACAAAGCATCTGACTGATTTAAAAGTTATCTGACTGATTTAAAAATGATTAGATTGATTTACAAATGATTTCATTGATTAAAAAAATAGATTTGACTTATTTACAAAGGATCTGACAGATTTAAAAAAGGATTTGACTGTCGCTCATAGACATTCTGAGATTCTTTTATCTCTACCAAAACACATTCTGCAGAAGTGAAGATCCCCCACCATTTTCCATCGGTGTTCCCTGGCTATTCAACGTTAACATGAACCTCTTTATGCACTCTGTAAGGACGTGTTATGGTTCAGGCTACAGCTTACGCATCACAGGAAGTTGTTGCCTGTAGCAGGAAGTGACCCCTCAGAGGTCAAGACATTCCCCCTATGAGCACAAGGCGTAGGGTCACATGACACCCTGGGGAGAGGCAGGGTTACATGACGCCCTGATTTAAAAGTGATCTGACTGATTTAATAATGATTTGACTGATTTACAAAGCATCTGACTGATTTAAAAGTTATCTGACTGATTTAAAAATGATTAGATTGATTTACAAATGATTTCATTGATTAAAAAAATAGATTTGACTTATTTACAAAGGATCTGACAGATTTAAAAAAGGATTTGACTGTCGCTCATAGACATTCTGAGATTCTTTTATCTCTACCAAAACACATTCTGCAGAAGTGAAGATCCCCCACCATTTTCCATCGGTGTTCCCTGGCTATTCAACGTTAACATGAACCTCTTTATGCACTCTGTAAGGACGTGTTATGGTTCAGGCTACAGCTTACGCATCACAGGAAGTTGTTGCCTGTAGCAGGAAGTGACCCCTCAGAGGTCAAGACATTCCCCCTATGAGCACAAGGCGTAGATCTTCACTCTGCAGTCTGGATTCCATGTTGGTAAATGAAGCAGACATGAAACTACTTTTGGTTCTGGACATTCACCCAGAGGGAAACAACCTGTCAGCCGTCTTCTCTGAAGAGTAAAGCAAAGCGCACCAAACATGCGGAAAAAAGACACAAGGTGTTGCAATTAGCTAGCGGGCTGCAACCATCACTTTAATGTAGGCCACGCAGTGGGACACACACACACTGAATGAAACACACTGAAACACACACTCACTGACCAACACACACACACACACACACACACACACACACACACACACACACACACACACACACACACACACACACACACACACACAGACACAGACACACACTGAAACGCACCACGCACACACTGACACACACACAGTCAGGTCCACTCTTGGATTCCGGATCCCACTGGTTCCATCTCTTGTCTTGTGTTTCTCCTCAGTGCTCTGCGTCGTGTGGCCTGGGGGTCCAGAAGAGAGCACTCGGGTGTGGGGAGAGAGAACCACAGGGAGGGTAGGTAGACGGCACCGCCTCAAGCACCACCTCAAACACCACCTCAAACACCACACGGGGCACCACCTCAAGCACCTCACAGGGCACCCCCTGCATACAGCTGCAGAAGACGGCTTTTTACAAAAATTGCTGAATTGTCTTTTCCTTTACCTGCTTTAATCATGTTTGAAAGGTCGGTGGATGGCAACTCTGATCTGTGCAGATACAGTACATACTGTATATATGTATGTATTAGTGGTGGGCCGTTATCGGCGTTAACGGCTTCGTTAACGCGAAACTTTTATCGCGCGTTAAAAAGAATATCGCCGTTAATCTATTTTCAAACACTTCCTTGTTTGGACACATCACGTGACTGAACTAACAAATCAGAAGCTAGAATTTAGACTGAGGTAAACGTGAGGGAATCAGAGAGGCAGATTCAACAGAATATCCTGACTGTGTTAAATATGTAAACATGTAAATATGTAAGTAATAATTGTGTAACATAAATATGTAAATGATTAACTGACTAAACATTGTAAGTACATTTCTAGACAATTAACTCCAATATAAATTATATTAATTTATTCTACAGCTTTCAAATATTTAAATTCTAAACCTTACATTATTATGGATTATTACACGGCTCTTCTCAATGCTGTAGACTGCTCCATTCACTTGCATGGGCCCTTCACAACTTCCGACTGTGAATTATGTTTGATAATTCACCGTTGCCAAGTATAATTGACAGTTGTCAAGGTAAACAAAAGTTTTTTTTGCCGTTTGCCATTTTAATCTAGATTAATCTAGATTAATTCAAAATTTAATCTAGATTAAAAAAAATAATCTATGCCCACCACTAGTATGTGTATATATATATATATATATATATATATATATATATATATATATATATATATATATATATATATACTAATTACATTACTAGAGTACAATAACATTGAAGAAAGAAGCACAGCCTTGATTATGGTTTTGACTTGATTTGAATATAATATAAAGAACCAACAATGAGAGTTTGTTCTTCATTCAAGAGGTGAGCAGTGCATCCACAACCTAAAAGTCTGTTCAATGGACAGCTAGTGGTTCTGTTGATGAAGCCTGGCTGTGAACCTCAGAGAATACAGCCTGTGCTGCTGGAACTGAATTCAGCTGTAATTCAGTGTTGGGTTTCCATCTGAACAGACAAAGCTAGAGTTTCATAAAGAATCTAATCTGAAATCCATGTGATATTCCCAAAGTGGTCCCCTAACTCCCTTAAGAGCGGCTCCGTGAAGAGCGGCTCCGTGAAGAGCGGCTCCGTGAAGAGCTGCTCCATGAAGGACCGCTTCATGTGCAACCCTCCCTCCTCAGACTCCTGGCGTTCCCGTTGCGGCGCTGCAGGAACCTGCCCCGCCCGCCGCTGGAGCTCCAGCAGGTCTGCAGCCGCGGGCCGTGTGCGGCCCCCCCGGCAAGGACCCCGCCCCTCCTCTCCGGCCCCGTGGTTCTTGGATGGTACACGTCGCCATGGCAACAGGTAGCCCTTCAACAATTGTCTTTTGGTTTAACGGGTTAGGCCGGTTTGTTCAGACCCCTGGTCTGATTTACATATCTACGATATGCAAATGATATACATATCTATGATATGTAAATCACAGGATTTATGTTGACCTCAGCCCCTCCAGCGGTGTAGGTGAGCTCTGAAATCAGTTGGAGATCCAGAGAGATCACGCTATTCCACTGAGTTCAGTAGTTTTCCTGGATCTTCTGTGTTTACTGCTCACACTCCCACACTCCCAGAACTCAGAGGGAGGGAGTTCCAGAGGGTAGGGGCGGCGATGGTGAAGGCTCTGTTCCCCAGGGTGCGGTACTTGGTCTTGGTGATGGGGGTGAGAAGGTTGGCATCAGCGGAGCGTAGGCGGCGAGTCGGGGAGTGGCGATGGAAGAGATCTTTTATGTACGAGGGTGCAAAGTTGTTTAGCGCTTTGTAGGGGGTGAGGAGGATCTTGAAATTGATGCGTTGTTTTATTGGAAGCCAATGAAGTTGACGGAGGATGGGAGTAATGTGTTCTCGGGAGGGGGAGTTAGTAAGCAGTTGGGCAGCAGAGTTTTGTGCATATTGCAATTTTTGAAGAATAGTGGAGGGGAGGCCGTACAGAATGCTATTGCAATAGTCGAGTCTGCAAGTGATGAAGGCGGGGTTTAGTGTTTTGGCAGCTCAGGATGAAAGATTGGGTCGAAGGTATGCAATGTTGCGAAGGTGGAAGAAGGATGTTTTTCTGACGTTGTTTATGTGTGACTTGAAGGAGAGTGTGGGGTCCATGATGATGCCGAGGTTTGGTACTAGGGGGGAGGCAGTAACAGAGTGACCATCGATGCAAAGTGAGAAGTTCTGAGAGGTGGGGATGATGGTTTTTGGGCCGAAGATGATCATTTCAGTTTTATTGCCGTTGAGTTTGAGGAAGTTGTGGTCCATCCAGGTTTTGATTGGTTCAATAAGTGGTAAGGGAAGGTGTAGGAGTGATATGTTTAATCTGAGCGCACTTGAAGCATTCAGTCCACGGCCGCCGCGGGCTCCGTCCTTCAAAGATCCACACAGTGTTCAATCCAAAGTTCAATGCTGGGCTCGTGGCCGGGCAATTAATGTTCAGACCCGGGAGCAGGTGTAGTGCCAGGTTAACGCAGATTTGTTATGCTGTGTTCAAACAGTTAACCTCAAACCCCATCCTACACCCTGGAGACTTACGCCTGATTTCCCCCGGGGACGTAACGGCAGCGTAGCACTGCCTGTAGTCTGTATTCACGCAAGATCACAAAATCACGCGATCATCCTGAACCTAATGTCCTGACCATCCACTCCCAAAACGACTGCAATTAAATGCCAGGCTTTGTCCTTTCTGACATTGTTGCTCCACTTCGACAATCAGTCTCTCGTCGTCCATGTTGCCGACCCTCTGAGAGCCTTTGATTGATTGACTGCTGACCTGCTGCCACCGGTCATGACTTAATGTTGATGTGAAGTTGTGATAGGCTACATGAGCTGAGTATTGTGTTTTATTTTGAAAATTGACCAGATGCTCTATGGCTTTTACTATTTCACTTCCTGTCTGGCTCGATCTGCTCTGTGGAAATTGACGCGGTTCAGCAACGGCTCGCGTCAAAAATAGAAGTGCTGCAGAATGATAGCGCTGCGGCGCGGTGCACCGCTCCTTGGATGCTGCTAAGATGTTCTGCGGCGCGCCCGGTGGAGATTCATTGATTAGAGTGGCAGTGATCAGCAGCGGTGACCGCGGCGCTTACGTCCCCGGTGGAAATCAGGCTTTAGTTAATGTTGCTCTGCTCAGCAGTGATCACACTGTGCAAAGCGCAGAGCCCATCTTCCCACAGGGTTCTCCCTGCACTCCTCAGACTCTGAGTCCATGAGCAGGAGAAGTGGGGACAACACAGAACCAAGCTTGAGGATTGCTCTGTGTGGACAGCAATGGGCTGCGGCATCCGCGACAAATATGAGCTTTATAGTATAGTATAAATACAGTATAATGCTACGTTGTGTGTGGTGGTGAATCTCCGTCTAAGCATCGGGGTATTTAACGTTGTGTCTGGTGAGTGTGGGTTAGGCTTTCCGGACACATATAGTTTAACATATTGTATAGGGTATATATTTATATATATATAACAAATAGTATAACGCTACGGTGTGTGGCGCATTTCATGTACGACATATTTATGTCTGAGCGTTGCTTATTACAACGCTCATAACAGTTACACCCCCACAATTCTAAAAAAGTATCATAGGGCCCTATTTTAACGGTCTGAAACGCAAGTGAGACGCGCCAAGCGCAAGTAGCTTTGTTGGCGGTCCTATGGCGATGTCGCTATTTTACCAAATTACTCTTGCGCCTGAAGCAAATCTCAAAAGGGTTGGTCTGAAGTAGGGCTGCACGATAAATAGTTATACAATCGCGATCTCGATTCACCCCCGTGTCGATTTAACTTATAAATTAATCGATTAATTCGATTCTCTTTTTTTTATGAGCCGAGTCCGACTGACTTTCTTCTGTGAGTTTAAAACAATAGGTCCATGGTTTAATAGCACTTCCAAGCGATCTCTCCCTTCTAGGTTGAGGGCTTCACCCTCAGACAATGACGAAGCGCCTTTTAGACACGTGTTTCACTCGTGGAGCAACAGAGAGCGCTGTAGTTCGGAAAGCTAGTGTGAGTGCGACATGAGATAATCAGTGAAGACAGAATGAATGTTGATGATGAAGACCCAGCTACTAGTGGCGAGAATCAGCCAACCTCTCAGACACAAACGGAACTCATTCCAAAAAAAGCTTGCATTCGGTGGTGTGGAAGTATTTCGACTTTAAGCAAAACGACGACAGTCAGTCTAGAGTGATTTTCAAGGAATGCATTGCGATCGTTGCAGCACCGCAAAGTAACACCACAAATCTATACCAGCAACTCAATCGTCACCACAAAGTGCAATATGATGAAGCTGTACAAGGCAAGAAGAAGTCTGAAAGTAGTCCAACATTAACAACACAGACATCCATTACCAGGGTTGCCAACAGTCACGCCCCTGGCGTGACTCTCACGCTTTCACCATCATTCTCACGCTGTCACGCACACGCAAGAAATGTCACGCCAAAATAAAAAATCCTCCCGTTCATTTTCTGCGGGAGCAGACTAACAGCTGTAACATCTGCCTACCTACAACGTGATCACGGCAGTATTCTCTGATCGTTGATTCGCTGAAAACCACGCACCTGAGTTGCGTTTGAAAAGGTCAGAGAGAGTTCAGAGCCGGAGTCGGAGCCCACTGATGCGGGTTTGGGGATGGGTCGGTCGCGACCGATCCGTTCACAACCAACGAATCCCGAACGTGAACGACAAGAACTTGTTCCCCAAAACAAGAAGAACTGGTTCTTTGATTCTTTTTTTTTTAACATAAAACAAAAATATGGTCACGTAAATAAAATATACAAACGAACAGAGCTTCGTCTCCCCGCCACCTTATATCGATTAAGTCTACAACGTTCTCAAAGATTCAGCCAATGAGAGGTAGCAATGGTGTTGCCATGGCACCTGGGTAAACAAATGACAAGGTGGTACCGTCGAATGTGCGCGCTTTCTCTGTCTGACGTATCTTGGGTCATACCATTCGACGTGGGGCCACTAATATATCCCCCTACATTTCCGAAAATAGACTTGACCTCCATCTGTTTATTGGATAACCGCATTTCCCAATCCCATGAGCCTTTTCTCCATTCTACGTCAATTCAAGAACAAACAAAGAAATTAAACTGCAGTTCGTATTTTTTATTTATGACCATGAAAGTTCTGTAATGAAGAACTGAACTGTTATGAAGAATTAAATGTAAAGTAAAATAAAAATTATAAATATAAAACCATGAATGACCTATAGAGAGTAAGCAAGTGGTATAAATATTGGTGGGACGTTTGGCTATACAAAATAGTATATCTTCTCGATTTTCACGGGGGGTAGAGCCTAGCCCAGGGTATATCTTGGAATACTTGAGAATCGGGCTAGTGGCACTTTTAAATTCCCCAAATGATTCAAGGTGGCCCAGATTGTACATTTTGAAAAAGCGTTTCCATTCTTTAACTTTTTTTCATAGATGAGGGTTTATACTAAACGAGGACTATTTTGTGTAAAACATTTTTTTAGGGTTATGGGTCGTCCAAAAAATTAGCCGCTCACACTAATATTTTAGAGTCTCACTCCAGCCAAAGTCCCAAAGTTGGCAACCCTGCATTACTGACACCTTGCACAAGGCAACCCCATACCCACATAACTCCAGTAGGAGTAAGGAAATAACGGACATAATTGCTTATCATCTGGCAAAGGATACGGTTCCAATAAACACCGTAGCATGTGACGGCTTTCAAAAGATGATCCATACATTGGACAAACGCTACACAATACTGTCCCGCAACTATTTTTCATCTGTTGCACTGCCAGCTATGTATAAAAAAGTGCGGGCTGTAGTCGAGGCAGAAGTACAGAAAGCAGATTATTTTGCAGCAACGACGTATTTATAGTCCAGCCGAACCATGGCACCGTACATGAGCCCAACTGTCCACTTCATAGCGACTGATTTCACCATGAGAAGCAAGTGCCTACAGACTGCTTATTTCCCTTACGACCACAAAGGTGAGATCTTGGCACAGGGACTGAAGGATGCCCTAGCATCTTGGAGTTTGGAAGAGGATAAAATGGCATGTATACCTACAGACAATGGATCAAACATAGTGAAGGCTATCTCCATCAACCACTGGACCAGACTCCAATGTTTTGGCCATAGGCTACATCGGGCAATTGGTGAGTTGTTACTCTACTTGTTCTACTACTTGTTGCTACTCCAGTTGATCTAATACTAATACTAATACTAATTAGGGCTGTCAAGCGATTAAAAAAAAGAATTAAATTAATTACAGGCTCTGTGATTAATTAATCTAAATTAATCATATGCTTACAATTTTTCCGAGAAAGTATGTCAAAATACTTGCATTCAAATAAATAATGGCAGATGAGTAATTCAATGATCAATAAAAAATATATACAATACTTTGTTTTGACTCTAGAGGGCACTATAGAGGCGCAATTAATCTGTGTTAATTTAATTTGTTATTTATTTTCTGTGATTAATTAATCAAAATTAATGCGTTAATTTGATGATAATAATAATGATTACATAAATAATATTATTCGTGATACTACAAACTAATGGCTTGTGTTGTACTTATTCCGATTTGTTGTATTTTTCTTTTAGAAAATGCTGTGAAAGATCCACGAATTGACCGTGTCACAGGCCTTTGCAGAAAGATTGTGAGCACTTTCAGTCACAGCTGGCTACGGAGGAGAAACCTTGCCATAGCCCAGAAAGAGCTCAAACTCCCTGAGCATCAACTGAAAAATGAGTGCCCAACAAGATGGGGATCGAGACAAGAGATGATTCAGAGGATCCTGGAACAGCTTCCAGCCATCTCACAGGTCCTCAATGATCGGAAGCTTAGACATCTAGTGCCTACATGGCAGGACATAGAAGTCCTTGAGATAATGAACAACACCCTAAGTCCTCTGGCTGAATTCACAGATGTGCTCTCTGGAGAACTATATGTCAGCATTTCCTCTGTAAAGCCGGTTCTCCACCTTTTTGAAATCTCTGTTTTGGCTGTGCAAGATGATGACACACAATTCACAAAATCAGTGAAGTCAAACATCCTGAAATATCTACAAGAGAAGTACAGTGATCCCCAAACTCAGGATCTACTCGACATGGCCACAACCCTCGATCTTAGGTTCAAGATGAACTACATCAGTGAGGAGAAGAAAGCCACTGTTAGAGCAAAGCTGACAGACGAGATGACTGGCATAACTGTAGTTATGGTAAGATCATTTCCACATTTCAATACAATTGTCCTGAACTGTTGTGATATTATGTTACTTAATATTGATGGGATTATTAATTATTTTCCAGCCAAATGCCTCCCCAGCACCCCCCATGAAGAAGGGTCGAAAGACCCTTGGAAGTTTCTTCAAAACAGCACAAGGCAATGACGAGTCCTCTTCTCTAGAGCAAGCAGTGTCCACAGAGCTGGAGGCATATCTTCTGGCATGCAAGATTGACAGTGAAGATGACCCCTTAATCTGGTGGGGGCAAAATAGACCTGTATATCCACCGTTGTCTGTGTTGGTGAAGAAATACCTATGCATTCCAGCTACCAGCTCACCTTCTGAGCGGCTGTTCAGTACAGGGGGTAACATTGTGACATGCCAACGTGCATCACTAAACCCAGAGCATGCGGACAGACTTGTGTTTCTGGCCAGGAATCTTTAAGTGCCATGTTCAGGGTCACATATGGGCCTTTCACACCGCCGCAAAATCTGAGCCCGTTCCGGGCTAGTTCGGAGCTAGGGCCAGGGTTTTAGTTTCACGCCGCCAGAGAACCGGCTCCGGCCTCCAAAAACCGGTTAAACTCCAGCCCCACTTTTGAGCTGGGCTAGAACTAGAACCGCTTTTACGCCGGGGGCAGGGTGTGGGGTTATCCATACCTTCATAAACAGGAAGACCAACGAAGACCGGCATTTTTAAAACACTGAACTAAACAATGGACGTGAATCCGTGTATCGTTCGTTCTTTGAATATTCCGATTTAAAACAGTCGTTTTTAGTTTTTTCTGATTTGGTTTTGAATCGGAAAAAGGGCAAAAGGAATAAACAAATAATCGGCATTTTATTTGTGCTTGTGTGTTTTGTGTGTAGGTTTTTTAAACCCGAAACAGAAAAACAAAAATAGATACATTTATAGTTATAGGCTACACCAGAAGGCAGAACGCAGCGAAGAAAAAAGAGCCAACCACCTAAACCAGCAATAGACTGTTTAATTATATTTAGCCTTAGTTATGGCTGCACTTGAACCTTATGGTGATTTTATTTGTGAACTATTTGACACTGGAAAGACACACGACGCGATCAGTACCGCTCTAAAGCAATCTGGTGCCCCGAAGCGCTCCGTTATGAGGGTGAGGAGGTTCTGTGTGGAGCTCAACCTTCGAAGAAGAAATCTAGTTTCCGATTTAGTTTCAGATCGTCCACTCGCAGACTCAGTCGCTGGCTCCCACGGAAAACAATAAAGCTAGCCATTGTAGAATGCGAGAGACACAATGGAACGTTTGAAACGTCTTTATATGTATTTTCTTTAAATCTGCGTGCCCTTTTCCCGGCATTCATTGCGGTTTTATCTAAATATCACGCAAACAAAACAAGCAACTGGATTATTCAGTTTTCCCGTTTTGATTTAAAAAAAACAGAAAAATACCGTTTATTTGTATATTCCTTTGGCCCTTTTTCGGCTTCAAAACCAAATCAGAAAAACCAAAAAACGGCTCTGTTAATTGTTATTTGTGATTTTGTTTTAAATCGGAATATTCAAAGAATGAACCATACACGGATTGAAACGGAGACGAAATTGTTGTTGTTGTGTTTGAAACTGGCGCGAGGGTTCTTCTTATTGTACAGTTCCAGGCCGGCAGGGCGGGAGGGTTGCTGGGAAAGCGGAGACGTTTGCATTGACGTCATGACGTTGCTCACGCCGGCTCCACGGCTGGCTCTGGCCGGTGTGAAACCAACTGGTTCTTAACTGGGATAAGGCTGCAACCTGTTTGGAACTGGCCCTAGCACCAGCCCGGAACTGGCTCTTGGTTCTTCTTGGTGTGAAAGCCCCAATAGAGGTTCATATGAGAGGCCTATGTTCCAAAGAAAAGATTTGTGTTTTATTTATGCTTATTTATGTTAAAGTTAAAGTTGGTTCAGTATACTCGTTTTTGATACTGCACTTTTTTGTTGTTATGGTTCATGTGTGCAATTTATAAACAAAAAATAATAATAATAATAATAATCGTGATATCGATTCTAAGCAAAGAAATCTTGATTCACATTTTTCCCTGAATCGTGCAGCCCTATGCTGCGTTTATAGCAACATTTCATTCTTCAAGTCACACTGGGCGCAGCCATCTTGAATTCTTTCTCGGAATTTTGCTTGGTCGCCACTGAGTTCAACCGAGATGGCGAGTTCGCCGTCCAAGGAAAAGGGGCATTTTCGTGCGTGTCGCTAGGCAACGTCCTCGAACCTCCGAGACGGATGGATAATAAAACGCAGCACTAGTCTGAAGTAGCCTAATCACCCGTAGGTGTGGTTTGGGCGTAACGTGCAATAAACCAATGAGAGTGCCAGCTCCCATCCCCTTTAAGAGCCATGAGCGCATTTGAATCTGACGAGTTGATATTTTGACAGTGCGTCTGCAGTCTCCGACTAGAAAGATGCACATGAATTTGAAACTTCAAATGGCTCAGTTTATGGCCAAATAATATGGGCTAATTCACACATGGAATAATATCATTTAATGATATACGCAATACATTATAAACCAGTTCCTTTCAGTATTGTATGCATTATTGTTTTTGACTTGTGTTCCTAATATGCATGTGTCCCCTCGTTAATATACATTGCCATGGACTGTATTATGCGTTTACGTGTTTAGATTGCGTGTGTTTAAACAGATGGATGCACACACGCACATTCATTTATTCTTTAACATTATAAACAGGAACTTGAACAACGCTCGAGTCCTGTTCTCGACAATTGAAAAACTGACCAATCCCCCCCCTCAACTAGGACCTGAGCTCATCTCCACCAGCAGGTGCAATGAGCTTTCTTCTTTTTTCAAAACAAAAATGTATCAGATCAGACTGAATATACTCTCTCAAACTCATATCACACAGCAACCGGAAATAATAGCCATAAAGACTGGAACAGTAAACCTGATGTCCAATTTCAGCATGATTGACTCTGAAACTCTTGAGAAAACGGTACAAAGCCTCAGCTCCTCCACTTGCACACTAGATACTCTGCCCACCATCTTTTTAAAATCTGTCCTTCACCTACTAACGCCAGATCTGCTTAAAATCATAAATTCGTCTTTGGAGACGGGCATTTTTCCCAAATCCCTAAAGACTTCTATTATAAAACCACTACCATTCATTGGCAAAATTATTGAAAAAATTGTTTTTAATCAACTAACCTCTTTTCTAACGCTCAACAACTGCCTTGACAACTTTCAGTCAGGTTTTCGGGCCAATCACAGTACCGAAACTGCTCTGCCCAAAGTCACAAGTGACATTCGGCTAAATACAGATTCAGGCAAGTCATCAATCCTAGTACTGCTGGACCTCAGTGCAGCCTTTGAACCTGTAGACCACACTATATTGCTTCAGCGACTTGAGCACTGGGTTGGCTTCACTGGTGTTGTAATCAGGTGGCTAAAATACTACCTTTTCGAAAGGAGCTTCTCTGTTACAGTTGGAAACTGTTCCTCAGCATCTAAATCTTTGATCTGTGGAGTTCCCCAGGGCTCAATCTTGGGTCCACTATTATTTAACCTTTACATGCTGCCTCTTGGTCAACTCATAAAGAAGAACTAAATCGCCTACCACAGTTACGCTGATGACATTCAAATCTATCTACCGCTAATGCCCAATGACTATGCCCCCGTTGAAAGTCTCTGTCATTGTATTTAAAAAAATAGATAAATGGATGTCACAGAACTTTTTACAGCTCAACAAAAACAAAACTGAGGTGGTAGTTTTTGGAAAGAAAGAGGAAAGGCAAAAGATCTCTGCCTTACTTGAAAGGAAAGGTCTAATAGCAAAAGATGTGGTAAAAAACCTAGGTGTCCTTATAGATAACAACTTAAATTTTAGCAGTCACATTAAATCAGTCACAAAATCAGCATACTTCCATCTTAAAAATATCAACAAACTTAGAGGATATATGTCAAAGGAGGATCATACATGCATTCATCGCTAGTAGGATTGATTATTGTAATGTTCTTTTCACAGGACTTCCCAAAAATTGTATAAAACCACTTCAAATGATACAGAATAGTGCAGCCAGGGTCCTCACTAAAACAAAAAGGAGAGATCACATCACCCCCAATCTTAAAGTCCCTGCACTGGCTCCCAATTAGTTACAGAATAGATTTTAAAGCACTTCTACTTGTTTTTAAGTCTTTGGAGAGGGTTGGGCCAAACTACTTACATGACATGTTTAAGCAATATTCCCAAATAATGTCCCTTAGATCACGACATAAACAATTACTACTGAAACCGACCGTCAGAACAAAGCAGGGTGAAGCAGCTTTTAGCCACTATGGTGTCCATCTCTGGAACCAGCTTCCAGAGACCATCAAAAACTCCCCCACTGTCACCATTTTTAAAACAAACTCTTTTTAGATGCTTTCGGCAGTTAATGCACATTGTTTTTATATATCTTTTCTATTTTCTCTTTTACTTTTAAATTCACTCTTTGCTGTTGGTATTCCATGTATATTTTACATTTTACTATGGCTAAAATTGTGTATGGTTCCAAATTTGTATCTTTATTTTATTTATTCATGTTCTTTTTAATTTTTCTTTTGTGTGAAGCAGATTGAATTGCCATGTGTATGAAATGTGCTATACAAATAAATGTGCCTTGCCTTGCCTTTTACACATACACACACTTCATTAATTCTTTGTAAAATAATGCTTTCTCAAGATCAAATACTCATCAATTCTAAAAGTTATGGGCATGTACACAATGTCTGTGTCAAGAAAATATGTGTTTGCTGTACGGTTTTTGCAGATGCATTGATTTAAAAGTACAACTTACTACCGCTGTATCAGCTGTTCTTTCCCAAATAATTTACCAAGAATGTGTGGCTAGGTAGATGAGAGAAGCAAAGTGTATGTGCGAGGTGCACGAGCAACATTATGCATGCGCCCTTAAAATAGCATCTGAACAACGCGCCACTGACTTTAAACCAGGTATTTTACTGGTTTGTGGCGCAAGTGTTTTCTGAAACTGCAAAATAGCACCAGGGAACGTTTGCGCCAGAACACGCCTCTTCCTTTCGCCGAACCGCCCCTTGGGGCAAGATCATTCCCTAATTTACAGACGGGTGGCGCAGGAGGGAAAAGAACGCTCTGTGCCAGTTGCAAACTAGCAACGACACATGCGCCAGTGATTCAGTCCGGCAGTAGCTCAGGAGGTAGAGCGGGTTGGCTGGTAACCTGAAGGTTGCTGGTTCGATCCCCGGCTTCTCCTAGCTGAGTGTCGAAGTGTCCTTGACAAGGTACCTGACTGATGTCAGGGTTGACTGATGTCGTGATGTCTGCTGCTGGATCGACAATTGGGCCGGTCCAGCAACTCCCAACGGCTAGCCGTTATAAGGAGCATATAACTAAACTAAACTAACTAAGTCATTTGCGACGGATGCAAGATAGGGCCCATAAAGTTGGGCGGGATTGTAACCATGTGGATAACACGCCCCATGGTTGGATTCCATGTTGTATTCCATCTTCCGATTCCAACCCATGTTAGCTGCGGACTAACAGACAGTCAATCCAATCAGGACGCGGCATCATTGTCCAATCATACCTATCTTTTTTTATCCTACCTTTTCCGGTTTGAGTCTCTCTATTGCTGTTGTGTTTTCTGATTTGTTTTTGTGTGTTTTGTACTTCATGGCTGGGGTCATTTCTGCCCTATTTATAAAGGCCAGAAGTGTAGACAACAAAATTATAATCTCCTTCCCCCGCCCCCCCTTATCTCTCTGTCCCTCTTCCTCCCCCTCCCTCCCCCTGTCTCCCCCTGTCGCCCCCTGTCTCCCTCCTCCCCCACTCTCCCCCTCCCTCTCCCTCCCCCTCCCTCCCTCCCTCCCCCTGTCTTCCTCCCCCTCCCTCCCCGCCCTCCCCGGTCTCCCCTAGTGCTCAGTGTCCTGCGGTGGAGGGGTCCAGACGCGCTCCACCCAGTGTCTCCGTCAGGGTCGCCCGGCGGCCGGCTGCCACGCCCACCAGCGCCCCACCTCCTCCAGGGCCTGCCACACCCACTTTTGCCCCGCCCCCCGCCTGGCCCAGAGCCTTGCCCCCCGCCCGGCCCAGAGCCCGGCCCCCCCGCCACTGCCAGGTAAAGACTCCTCCCTGAGCTGTTTTTAAGTCTCCTAATACTGTCTGTGGTTCTGTACTATCAGTGTCTGTGGTTCTGTAGTCTCAGGGCGCACTCACACTAGGCCATCTGTACCGTGCCCAAGTTCGTTCACACCTGTACCGTGCTCAAGTGTAGATCGTTCGGCTAGTTTGAACACGCAAACCGTACTCGAGCACGGGTTGCGTGCTCTGGCCATGTCCAATTCCATGGCCTGAGCGCACTTGGGAGAGGTGTGCTCAGGCCACGGTACAGATGCTAATGAGCCGACACGTGCACACGCACGGCTACGGAACCTGTGCTGGTTAACGTATAGTCCATGCGACCCTTCTTAATAAACATAATAATAAAAATGGTGGCAAGCGGTTACGAGAGGTGGTGCGATAGTGAAGTTGAGTATTTGATCAAAAATCCCCCGTTCGTCATGGCGCGGGCTTACTTGGATAACTGGAGAAATTCGGGGCTGTGCACGGAGTCTAGACCTCTTTATAATAATGCATACTCCCGAATGTTTTAATTTTTTTATGAATAAAGACACCCACATGCAAGAATAAGTTCACTTCTGAGTGTAGGCCACAAACGTGTAGGCTACAAACGCAATTAACTATTTACAAGTGCAAAAACGCAGACATATTCTTTATCTGCTGACCACTTGTTTTTTATCCCGACAAAGCCTCATAAGGACAGTTCCTTCACGTCTCTCTTGTAGATTGCACCATTGTTCAACGTCTTTGTTTAATACGACTGCATCACTTTCTCTCACATGACCAGCAGCTCGCGGATTACACTTTCTCTCCAGTTAGAACTTCTTATGATCATATCGCTGCATTATCTCTGTGGAGAAAGCGCGGCAACACCGCTACCCAAAAAAGGCGTGCATAAAACGGCATATTTGGTAGCGTAAAAACGCTCGGTGAGAGAGGGCTGTATCTGAGTAGAACGGCTCCAAATAAGCAACAAAGTCAGTAGAGTGTCAATTTTGTTCTCCGTGTTGTTCTATAAAGCAGCGGATGCTTGGTGATGACGTATTACGACGTGATGACGTATGTACAAGAGGCAACCGTACTCATGCCCAGTTGAGATTGCCTAGTGTGAGCAAAGGCCAGCGCACAGCGGGGGGGGGGGGGGGGGGGGATGAGGGAAATAGACTTGGACACGGTATAGATTGCCTAATGTGAGTGTGCCCTCAGTGTCTCAGTGTATCAGTGTCTGTGGTTCTGTAGTCTCAGTGTCTGTGTTTCTGTAGTCTCAGTGTCTGTGGTTCTGAAGTTGCAGTGTCTCTGTCTGGTTCTGTAGCCTCAGTGTCTGTGGTTCTCCGGTCTCAGTGTCTGTGGTTCTCCGGTCTCAGTGTCTGTGGTTTTCCAGTCTCAGTGTATGTGGTTCTTTAGCCTCAGTGTCTGGTTCTCCGGTCAGTGTCTGTGGTTCTCCGGTCTCAGTGTCTGTGGTTCTCCGGTCTCAGTGTCTTTAGTTCTCGGTCTCAGTGTCTGTGGTTCTGTAGCCTCAGTGTCTGTGGTTCTCTGGTCTCAGTGTCTGTGGTTCTCGGTCTCAGTGTCTCTGGTTCTGCGGTCTCAGTGTCTGTGGTTCTCGGTCTCAGTGTCTGTTGTTCTCCGGTCAGTGGCTCTCGGTCCCAGTGTCTTGTTCTCCGGTCTCAGTGTCTGTGGTTCCCTCTGTTCCAGGTGAGCAGTGCGTGGACCTGTTCTTCTGGTGCCCCCTGGTTCCTCAGCACCGGGTCTGTAAACACCACTTCTACGGCCAGCAGTGCTGCAAGTCCTGCAGGGGCGGCACGCCGCAGTGAGCCACCCCCCCCAGGACACCCCCCAACCCTCCCAGGACACAGGCCCCCTCAGGACATGCCGTGTTTAGTACTGTGTGTGTGTCTATGTACTGTATATGTATGTACATGAATGTGTGTGTATTGGACGGACGGAGAATGGAATAATATAATTACAAAGGGGAGAAAGGATTCTCTATGTTTGCTGGACCCCAGCAGCCTCACCGGACCAGCAGGTCTCAGTCCCGTCGCCAGAGAGAGAGCAGAAGTGCGTGTCCATTAAAGCAAAGAAGACTAGAACAACCCAATCATAACCCGGTGTAAATATGTCTTGGAGGTCCGTGTTGTGTATATCTTTGTCTCTGAATCAACAAGCCACCACAAGGACATTTCCTGCGATGTTGTACATTGAAACAGTGCTGCGGAAGGCCTGGTGTCATTATGTTATTAAGTTATTATGTTGGCTAAGCTTCTGGTTTTACATCCCTGATGTTGTTTGTCTGTTGTCCTACCCTTCTGGACTCTGGCCCTCTGTACTGCACCCGGTCTCCTCTCTACCCTCCTATTCCTTCCTATTCCCTCCTATACCCTCCTATACCCTCCTATGCCCACCTATTCCCTCCCATTCCTTCCAATTCCATCCGATACCCTCCTATACCCTCATATTCCCTCCTAATGCCTCCTATTCCCTCCCATACCTGCCAGTGTTTACCGGTGTTCAACATGCTATTGAAGCGCATTCCCAATGCGCCAACTGTATAGAAATGTAAAATCTTTTATTGACTCTCTGCCTTGTTGTGGTTTTCATTGGTCTTCGTATAAGAACTGCCATGCTGGTGCTCTTTGAGATCAAAAAAAAGCAGAGGGAAATCCCAGAGAACAACAAACCTTTCATGTTCATACTAAACGATGTAGACGAGATCTGCTGCTAGATCCTTTATCCAAAAGAACACGTCATCCTGTGTGTGTGTGTGTGTGCGTGTGCGTGTGTGTGTGTGTGTGTGTGTGTGTGTGTGTGTCTGTAACCCGTCCCTAGGAGAAAGCAGCCTCCAATCTTTCATATAATCTTCAATGCTCTCATGTGTACGTTTGTGAAGCGGCCATCTTAACTGACACATCTTAACCCCGCCCTCCGCTCACGTTGCCATCTCCGGGGTTTCCTCAACTTTTGGATATTTTATAACTTTCCGCCCCCTGAAAAGTTCCACAGCTGATGCATGCTGGGACTTATGCTAACGCAAAGTGTTCCTCCCGCAGCGAGGAGGCGCCCTGCCTGGCACCGCAGGAGGCGGGGGGGCTGCTCTTTAATCGAGACGTCTGCATGAGTCACATCAAAGCTCCCAATCAGCCCTGCTGCATGCACCTCCACCAAGACATGCTTCCTACACCACCACTAGCTCCACCACCTCCAACACTACCTCAACCACCACCACCACCACCACCACCACCACCACCACCACTACTACCTCCACTTCAACCACCACCACCACTACTACCTTCACCAGCTCCACACCTCCTACACCACCACCACCACCACTTCCACCTCCACCCCCACCTCCACCCCTACCACCACCAACACCACCTCCACCCCCACCACCTCCAACACCACCTTCACCTCCACCACCTCTACCACCACCTCCAACACCACCACCATTACAACCTCCACCTCCACTCCTACCTCCACCACCACCAGCACCACCACTACTACCTCCACCACTACCATCACCTTCATCTCCACCACCTCTACCACCACCACCCCTAATACCTCCACTACCACCACCTTCACCTCCACCACCACCACTACCTTCACCTCCACCACCATCAAAACCTCCACGTCCTCCACCAACACTAACGCTCCACCATGTTCTGAATAACCTTTTTGTTGGTTTTTGCAGACTGTGTAACCTCGGTTTTGTCTGCTGTTTGAACCAGACACACCCCAAACCGTCCTCTTTGTAGAACTAAACCTCTCTGCCAACGTCTCCTTCTGTCTCGACATGAGAAAGCTTATTCTTCTCACCTTGTAAGAAGATAAAGTTTACTGTTTCACCTTCTGGGGATCCGAGCACCCACCTTCCAAACTGGAGCCAGAATAGATGCCGAGTGTGTCAACTCTGAAATTGGCCTGTCTACCTTAATGCTTCTCTGGCTGGGCTTGATCGATTCTGCTATCCCTCCTCCATTCTCAGCCTGTCGTGAGGTTCATCTTGTTATTTCTTCTCTTTCCCCCCCTTCTGGTTAGTGCTGGTTGGCTGTCTGTCAAGCTATTAGTCAGAGGCAGCTGTTATTTTCCTCAGACTCCCGTAAGCAGTGTGTCTGGCCGAGCGGCTGCAGGAGGTCGTTTATGTGCTTCACGCATTCACTGAACCTTGAGAGCACAACTCACAACTGACAGTGGGCCTAAACACATCTTAACATCCTGGTGGGTGTGTGTGTGTATATACATGGCTGTGTGTGTGTGTGTGTGTGTGTGTGTGTGTTTGTATACATGTCGTGTGTGTGTGTCTATCTACATGTTGGTGTGTGTGTGTGTGTGTGTCTACATGGCGGTGTGTGTATGTGTGTTTGTGTGTATATATATGGCGGTGTGTTGGTTTGTGTGGGTGTATCTCAGTGTCAGTGTGTGTATCTACATGTTGGTGGGTCTGTTTGTGTGTGTATCTACATGTTTGTGTGTGTGTGTGTGTGTGTGTGTGTGTGTGTGTGTGTATCTACATGCAGGTGTGTTGGTGTGTGTATCTACTTGCAGGTGTGTTGGTGTGTGTATCTACTTGCTGGTGTGTTGGTGTCTTTGTGTGTATCTACCTGCTGGTGTTTTGGTGTGTGTGTGTACGTGTATCTACCTGCTGGTGTGTTGGTTTGTGTGTGTGTGTGTGTGTGTGTGTTCGTGTGTATCTACTTGCTGGTGTGTTGGTGTGTGTGTGTATATCTACTTGCTGGTGTGTTGGTGTGTGTGTCTGTATCTACATGCTGGTGTGTAAGTGTGTGTGTGTATCTACTTGCTGGTGTGTTGGTGTGTGTGTGTCTATTTGCTGGTGTGTCTGTGTGCATCAGCGAAAGGCAGTGGCTGATCTCTCCATCTTTCTCAGGGATTATGTTGAGGCAGACTTCAGAACAGGTAAGCTGTCATTTATTTTCCTTCTAGGAAGCTTATCAACAGGTCTGCCTCCAGATAAAGCAGGTGATAGCAGGTGTGTGCGTGTGTGTTCTTAACGTACTGGAAGCCTGTTGAAACACGTCTCCTCTGAATCCACTTTCACATCCTGCTTCGTTTCTGCCTTTTTTTCAGGACAACAGTCTTCATTTTCTTCCGACTTTATTAGGGGTCCGCGCAGCGTAGCTGCTTGGTCCCCTATTGTTTCTGTAACATATTTTCTTTCCCTCAAATTCTGCAAAAGTTATACTGCAGCCAATACCGTAAGTCGGAAACTCTTAAAATATTCTCACGTATGGTTACCAATAAACCCCACTACCCATAAACCCAAATTTGTGGTACTGCACCCAAAGGTGGCGCTATTGTAAAACATCATGAATTAGGCTTATTCTCACCAGATTGACCTGGACTCAAAATTCTTTCAGAATATGAATCTTTAGAATCAGATGCATTTACAAAACCCGGCGTCTTATGCCCTAAAAATCTTTACTTTTCCCACAATTTCATATTAAAGCTTAACATGATAAAAAGATTCACAGGCTGCAAAAATAATCAAAAATTCCCCAAAATCGCCACATAAAATCTTTAGACCAAGCTTCACAAAAATCATCGAACAGAATTTGTTTTATTTAGTTCCATTTGAGAAATATTGGCCAATAAATTTGGAGCAGCAAGCCCATTTTTCTTATATGACCATTTTGTTGTTGTACAAAAAAAAATACGACTATTATTAGGTGGATACCAATGCCCCCCACTACCCATAAACCCACATTGTGGTTCTGCACCCAAAGGTGGCGCTATTTACTTTTCCCAAAATTTCATGGAAAAGCCATGTCCACAGTCTCAACTAATTTTGCCTATATTACCATTTTGTTATTGTGTAACTACCATACGGCTATCATTAGGTGATTACCATTAGCAGTGCAAATTTTCAGATCTGTACTCTTTTAAGAAAGCCCTTAATTCACTTGCATAATGTTTGCTTGGAGTTTTCTTGATGTTGTGTGCTTATCAATCGGCATTTTGACCATGTGAATAAGGCTGCAGTTCAGGTTTATAAGTGGAACATCTTTCTTTAAATATGACAATTATATGTTATATTTATATATCTTCCATTAGTTTGTTCTTGACTTTTAATTTTGCTCGGACCCCGTTAATCACCGCTTGGGGTTATATTTTAGTACTATATTTGTGTCCCTTCCACCCTTCGCAGAACCAACCAACATCCTTCATCGCACTCTGACACCAGCTTGGATTAAAACACTGGTAATGATTTATTGTGGGTGGCATAAATAAGGGGTCCTCACATCCACCTCCTGTCTGTTGGTGTTTGGGGTCAGACGGGATGAGGGGTCACGACTAGCTGGTAGAGAGAAGCAGATAGCAGCAATCTAACTTTAACTCAATATTGTCATTTTGCTATTTTTTCTTTGCAGATTTGTAGTCCTAAACCAACATGGTGCTAGTCCTTAGATCAAAACCAATCAAAATAAGCGTTATATTAATGAATCCAATGTGGATGAGAACGTGTCTGAACACCTTCCCCGGCAGGGATATCCTAACCCTGACTTCTAACCCTGCCCTTTAGACCAGAGTCTTCTAACCCTGCCCTTTAGACCAGAATCTTCTAACCCTGCCCTCGAGACCAGAGTCTTCTAACCCTGCCCTCGAGACCAGAGTCTTCTAACCTTCACCCTCCCTCTAACCCTCAGCCTAACCATCCCTCTAACCCTCACCCTAACCCTCACCCTAACCCTCACCCTAACCCTCCCCCTAACCCTCCCCTCAACCTAAGCATAACCCTCACCTTAACTCTCCCCCTCCCCCTCACCCTCCCCCTCCCCCTAACCCTCACGCAAACAAACACTCAAAAAAACACAGACCTTATTGAAGAGCTGCGTAGTGTTCCTGATTTCTGTGGTTCTGGATGCAGACAGATTTAAAGACTACGTAGTGTATGTCTGTTTTTCCTCTTACCACCAGAGGGCAATGTTTACCAAATTAAGCCATTGCGTATTAAAAATCTCACTTTGAAAACCATCTGAAAAAACACAACGGTGAAGTGAATTCCTCACAAGAGGAACTACTCATTGAACCGAGGTGATGTGCATGCATCGTCATCTGTAGTTGTATAGATGTGAATAAATCTATAGAATTCTATGCACTTATCAAACTTGCATTTTCACAAATGGCTGCATTCATACTTTATGGATGAACTTCAAGCTCACTTCAAACAAATCCTTATGTTTCGGCAGGTAAAGCTGTAGATGAGGTCACCCCTCTTTAGAATAAACAAGTCGGTGATCAAAGGCCTGACAGCCGAGACCCCAACCCGAAGTCTTTCTACCAAGGTTTCGAGAAAACGCAATGACAGTAAGACACAAAAAATTCATCAAGCCCCTTTCCACTGAACCCACCCTGGCAGAAATGGTGAACTGATTCCTTCATGTAAAGTGAGTAAACAACCCACAAAAAGAACAAAGAACCAACAGCCAACACCATAGCTTCACTGCTGCATAAGGCGGGTCATTCCTCGTATGGGTTACATCACGCTCTGGTTCTAACCTCCACTAGACCCCTCCTGGTGTTCAGGAGGTCTTCAAGTGGTTCTCATCGCCCCTTGTGGTTCTGAACAGATTTCATCTGAGAACTGTGAACAGAATATCTCAGCGCAGTCAGCACTCAAATTATGGAATAAGTACCACTTGAAACTGAATGCACGAGGCCACCTTGAATGTTTCTAATCGTATCTTTGTAAGAAAGGTCTCTAAATATAATTATTACACTATCGGGAAAGAGACATACTATAGCCTATCAGGGCTCAAGTTAGCCTCTCAGGGTCTTCTGCTAGCCTATTATCTCCTCAAAAAGAGGGCCTCCTTATACGGTTTGACCTCAAACAACAGCCTCACAGAGACCTGCCTCTATAGGTCTACCTCTACAGGCATGCCTCTATAGGTCTGCCTCTATACATCTGCCTCTATACGTCGGCCTCTATATGTCTGCCTCTTTAGGTCTGCCTCTACCTACCGGTTGTTAAAATGAGTGTAAATGTGTGTCGGCGTGCATGCATACCCATGCGTGCGCGCGTTTGTGTGCTTGTTTATGTGTGTGCATTTATGCAGCTTCCAACAGTTTCTACTAACAGTGACAAGCAGAAGGCAATTGGAGCGCTGAGATTCCTGAGGGCTGGGGAACAAAAGCCTCCGGATAGGTGAATAAATAAGCATCAGGGGAAAAAGACTACAGAGAGAGCCAGAGAGCGTGTGAGAGAGGGGGCTAGAGAGGGCTAGAGAGAGAGAGAGAGAGAGAGAGAGAGAGAGAGAGAGAGAGAGAGAGAGAGAGAGAGAGAGAGAGAGAGAGAGAGAGAGAGAGAGAGAGAGAGAGAGAGAGAGAGAGAGAGAGAGAGAGAGAGAGAGAGAGAGAGAGAGAGCGAGAGCCATAGAGAGAGAGAGTGCAAGGGGGAGAGTGCAAGGGGGAGAGAGAGAGAGAGAGAGACAGAGAGAGGGAGGCGGGCCTTCTTTGGCATATTTCAGTACAATGAGCCTTCCAGTGTCCCGCTCAGCGAGCTCTCTGTCCCACCTCCATGCCCGTGGTGAAGCACGCATATGAAAGAGACAGCGACAACCAAACGTGTGCTAAGGCAACCATTACAGATACAAAACAGCTATCACCTCCAGCCCCCGTCGCCCTGGTGGGGGCCTCCCTTACCTCAAACAAGAGTTTAGCCTCCTCCAGCGCTAACAGAAGCATTGAACTGGAATCTGTCAAACACTGAGTTTGCACACAGATGCGCATGTATAAAGCTACATACATGTAGCTACATGTATGAAGCTACATGTATGAAGCTCAAGCTACATATATGAACGAGAAGGGGGAGGAGGTGGTGGTGGTGAAGATGGTGGAGGAGATAGAAGAGGTGCTGGAGGAGGATGAGGAGGTGGTGGTAGTGGAGGAGGAGGAGGAGCTGGTGGATTGTTTGCGGGCAGGGTGCCCTCTGATCTTTAATTACTCTGGGTCTCAACGTGCTGCCAGCCACTGATTGCTTTGCGAGACATCCCTGAACACAGCAACCCAACCCCCAATCCCCCACCCAGCCACCCACCCACTCAAGACCCCAGGGCCCAGAGTCTCATTTTGGCCCTTTGCTGGGAGAAGGAACCGCGGTGCGACGGCAGATGTCAGTGTTTTAGTTTGTATGCCAAATCACTAATGAATAATTGTTTTGTATTTTCTTAGAATCTATAAACCTACCAATGGCCTGATATATTCAAGACCAAATATATCCCCAAAGTAATCAGTGTCAAGGGGCTACAATCAGGTATTTTTCGATGTATTTGGATTGCATATGTCTGTATTATATTTTGGTCTCAACAAAAATATTAATTGCACAGCCTCTCTCCCTCTACATCCCCAAACTCAGCATGCCTTTGAATGAAGAGGTACAAATAATGGCTCTTTGTCTGTGCACCTGGTGCCAAACCACTTCTCGGAAATCCAGCAAAAAAAGAACTTCTGAGGGCCACTTGGGGCATTGGAACAGCAGTGCGCTCAAGAGTCTGCAGCGCGCTGGAATTAGCTTTGATAGTTGGCATACTCAGAGCCAAGTGGGCACACATATCCTGTGGTTCGTTTGGGTTTTCTCGTCCCCCAAAACAAATCAGCACTATCGTCCAGAAGAGGCGTCCATTTGGAGTCAAATCGGGAGTGAAAAATCAGGGAACAGGTAAAGACGGCAGACAGGAAGACGGATACAAGACAATGAATAAGTGGTGTGATTATCCCATTTAGTTATTCATTTATGCCAACAGGTGTATTTATGGGCTCAATGTGCCCAATATGTGCTCCAGGATGATGCGGTCCAACGATTGCACAAGAGCAGACGTGAGCGTCGCAGTAGATCAATAGTGCTCAGCGTAATGGGGGTGTTAAAGTGTGTATGCATGATGCTGGTCCAAACAAAGACTCATGAGAGAGCAGGAAGTTATGCCCTAGAATGTACGGCATTATTGATTCACTTTGACAGACGTCTGAACTATAGGATAATAATAACACATTATAATGGAGATATTACCATACATATACCAGACATCTTCAAGGCGACCGCCAGCTCGTCAGGAGCAGTTAGGGTTAAGTGTCTTGCTCAGGGACACATCGTCACTCAGCTAGGAGGAGCTTGGGTTCGAACTATCAACCTTCGGTTACAAGACAACTCTATCAGTTTAGCTCTACCTCCTGAGCTAAACTGATTTGCTTATTGATAATCTATTGATGGCCTATTGATAGTCTATTGACCTATTGATATCTTATTGGCCTATTGATAGCCTATTGGCATATTAATAGGTTATCTATAGGCTATCGATAGCCTATCGATGGCGGATTGATAGTCCATTGATGGTGGATTGATAGTCTATTCATAGCCCATTGATAGTCTATTGATAGTATATTGATGGCCATTGATTGCCTATTGCTAAAATTATCGGCCTATAGATAGCTTATTGGATACAAAAGCATTCACAGAGTTTGAAAACCTTATTGAATCAGGCTGGCCGCCAAAGCCTTATAGATGCCCCCCCAGGGAATTCTTTACCAAGCCGGGTCCTCCATCTCTTGAGCTTGCTTCAGTTAACATGAAGGTCTGTTTTTGGGCGCAAATTTCCCTTTATCAGACGAGGGGGACCGCCCCCAGAGTCCCTCTCCACGAGTACTGGTGATGTGTTATCACAACTAGGCTTTCAATGAAAGCCTTGGTGTGATACGAAGGGTGGGGACCAGATACCTCCTCCCTGTGTGAACAAGTCTCTGGATCGGCCGGCCTCTCCAGGTGGAGCTGAGCCTGCTGTAGGTCGCTGATCACTGTGCCTGGACAGCATTCTGTTCATGAGTAGAATGAACAGCGCACTGTTCTGCTGCTTGTATGCAGTCAGTGAACTCAACAGCAAGGAAATATTTCAACTAATAGTTTAGTGGTTTGCCCCTAACAGGACAACACCACGCTGTCTAATGTCCCCCTTTACCCCTGAGGATCTTTTATTATTATCTTTTTTATTATCATGGTCACATTGTTGCTACAATCAAAGGCCAGGGGACGAGGGGGCGAGTTTAATAAGTGACATGTTGGACCACGTGATGCTCACGGAAGATCACAGATGAACTTTGACCTTTCTCCTTCTTCTGAATGTGTTTGAACTGAGGTGATCTGTCAGTTTTGGAGCTAATTTCATACTGATAGAGAGGACCTCCTCTTTGAACAGGAAATAACTTCATGTTTTCTTTTTTATAAAACATCCATCATTCAAATGAAAAATAAATGTGACCAAGTTGAACATTAAATGATCAACAGGAGGAAGGAGTTCAGGAGCTCCCCACGAAGCGGAGGTATGCTGTTGACTGTCCAACCGGTAACCTGGGTTAAGCTGGAGCAGCCAAGGCATCTTATCCTGTGGGTCGTGAAAACATAAAAAAAAAATATATATATATATGCATCAAAGTATAATATATATGATATGCACTTGAATGCACAGAAGAGATATGTGGATGATCCTGGTCGCTTTGAACTATGCAGCGTATGAGTAGCCTGGCTATTGCCAGATTGACCTTGGTCTGAGGAAGCTGCTGTCATTGAACCAGGTGCTGGACTCCATAAGGACAAAGTCCTTTGCATATGACCTGTTTTAAACTCAAAGCATTTCAGCTCGACCACTGAACGTTCCCTTAGTGAATAGCAGCGGGTGTCCATGGAGACGGGGAGATCAGATCAAAACAAGTCACGCCCACCTTGCTTTTTTTACATAATCTTGGTGGTGGAAAATATGCCAAATATAAGTTAGGGTAGTGTTCTCCTCAGGGCCCCAAACACACACAGACAGATAGATGAAACACACACACACCTCTAGAAGGTGGATTTTTAGCCCAGTATCCAAGAAAATTAAATTAATTTGGATGGATCGGCAGCTGTGCGATCATACACTCCCTGCCTCACTCAGTGGGGTTACATTGCCCTAGAGATGAGAATTCTGATAATTTCAGACACTGTTTGGACTTTTAAAATGCATGTAAACTTCTTAGTCCATCTTTAGGTGCGGCCACACTGAACGGGTTACGCGCGTTAGATTACGCCCGTAACGCGCCTATCCTGACGCTTGATCATTGTCTGTCACAAAAATGGTTCCACGCGCCTAACGCGCCTACGCAGCTAGATGAGCCCGCCCAGCGGAGGTGTCTTGCTTCGCCCTGAAGGGGCTTATTTTAGATAATGGCCGGCGACGTTCTATACATTATCCCACTTATTACAAGGCTACTTGCCAAAACGAAAAAATAACTTCACATGGTGTGTCTTTTTACAATTTATTCGTCGCCAGCATTTGTAGTGTTGATTATTAGAGTAATAATCCGCCAAAGACGTTGACGTCGCTTAGCATCCGAAGGCGCTGGGGTTCACAAGTTACTGGAGTACTACCCATGCAAGTGAACGGAGCCTTCCATGGCATTGAGAAGACCCGTGTAATAAAGGCCTATAATATTTCTGTTTCTGGCATAGATTTCTCCTCAGATGAGGCTAATAAAGCAATGATTAAAAAAAAACCACAAACGCTCGATCAAAGGCCCGGCCCGACCCAGCCTGAGGATAGTGGTGGGCGATTTCGGCCCGACCCGGCCCGCGGGTCCGGCCGGGTCAGGTCGGGCTCGGGCTCGGGCAGAGAATCCTCCTCGTTCTCAGATTGGTATGTTTATACAATCCGCTCATGATATTGTTGACGGTTTAGTTGACATTCTCGAGTTGAAACCTTTTCCATTCATAATGCCGTCACACTGAAAAAAAAACGTCACACTGTGAGCAACGGAACGGTGTGGGGATGGGGAGGAGTATGCAGGGGAGTGACATTTGAAAATAAAAGTGATTCAGATGAAACTTAAACAAGCATGGTAACAAGGACCACCGACGTTGGCAGCATATGTCATTTATTATATGCTAAATATTACAACAAAAACAAGGGCTGACGAGAGGAAGGATGCTCTGATTAGAAGACAGAAATAAGCATACCTTTGATCTGCTACCGTGTGGGAGGTCCAGCTGAACATGCTCCACTGCTGAGTGAGGGGAGGTTGAAGTCTCAAGCCTTTCTGCGTGTGGAACGGAAGCTCCTAGAACCACAACTACTAGAGATGGGCCGATTGGTCCAACCTCTGAACTTGGTAAGAAAACAAAGCAAGTTCAGAGGATGACAACTTTTGTTTCACTATTGTAATAACTTACCTCATGTAAGGAGTGGTCCTAGGCCATTTGAATACTTAATATAAATTAGAGCTGTCAGTTAAACACGTTATTAACGGCGTTAATGCAAACCAATTTTAACGGCGTTAAAAAATTTATCGCGCGATTAACGCAATTCTTTTATTTAAAAAAAAAAAAAAAAATTTTTTTCTTTGCCTCAAAACAAAGAAGCAGTAGCCTGACTGCTATGTTCAAATGACATTTGTTCAAAGCAGTCGTTTAATTGCACTATAGGCTCTTTTTTTGTATCGTCCTGTTTTGATCAGTATATGCCAATGTTGTTATCGATAAAAAATCATTTGCACAAGGCAAGCCGATGCACTTCACCATGTTGATAAGATAATTAAAATGAGAAGAATTATGGGACAAAAAAATCAAGGGATATTTAGCATAGAAAAATAATTTGCGATTAATTGCGATTAATCGTGAGTTAACTATGACATTAATGCGATTAATCACGATTAAATATTTTAATCGCTTGACAGCTCTAATATAAATACATAATACTTTGAACTACCACATCCAACTTATTTAAAACGTTTCTCCTTTCTAATTCAGTCAAGTGTTTCCTCCATTTTCTACAGAGCTGATGACTTTGCACATGTTCAAAGTTCCAAATGACCCAAAGTGGAACAAAAGAAGGCGATCAGGTCTGGGTGTCTGGGCCTCCACATGGCGTCTTGTCCCTGTCGTGTTTACTGAATAATAACACGCGCGAGTTCACTGTTAACTGGCTACCACTTTATTAAATGACTCGCAGCATTCCTGAGTATCACGTGATCAACACTTCCCGTGCATCCGGCTAAACCTTTCCCCAACAAATAGGTTCCTATGACGTTATTATTATTATGAACTAAAATGCAATAATACCACATCTCCCATTTCTAGAGAACAAAGGATAGACTGCCTTTGTCTCATCAGACCTTAGAGGATTATCCTGCCTCTTTGTTGAAAGGTCTGTCCCTATCTGAACCCTGTAAGGAAGAACAAAGTAAATAAAGGCAGATTGTTTTAACAACAAAATAAAATACTGTTATATTCGAAATACTCCCCAGTGTACAAAGCTAGAACGCGGACCGTACACAGAAACCCGTTTAACACAGTTCCGTTTAACTTTTTAGATCACAGGTTAGGTCTACCAGGTGCGACTATAGCTCCCCCAGACCTGGTTCTGAGAGTGGCATTCTCTGTAGGTGAAACATGCGTTGTCACAGAAGGTATCATAGGAGCCTGCTCAGGAGTTGTCTCTGGTATTTGCTGTGTTGGAAAACCTCTGTCTTTTGTAGGTGTATGTAGAGGTATCAGGTAACTGCGGTTGTGTCCTACACCCCCTGGGTTAGATCCACCAAGTAGGACCTTGGAGTGGAATGGTTCTGAAGCACAGTTCCTGATGTCTTTATGTCAGTTACCCATACCCGTTCTCCAGCCGTCAGAGCACTGAGAGCTTTGACACGGTGACGCCTGTTGTAGTTTTCAGTGTCTGACCTCCTCTTCTCTCTTTCCTCCCTAGCGAAAGCTTCACCATCAGGCAGTGCAGGGTCTAGCTGAGTGGGAAGAATTGGCACTGGGGTGTGAAGACGCCTACCCATAAGGAGTTGAGCTGGACTGTATCCACTCTGAAGGGGCGTGGCTCTATAGGCGAGTAGAGCCAGGTAGGGGTCTGCTGCCTTCTTCAGCAGATTTTTGACAGTCTGTACTGCCCGTTCCGCTTCACCATTACTCTGTGGAAACCTTGGGCTGCTGGTGACGTGTCTGAATCCATAAGAGGCTGCAAAGCCGACAAAACTTGTCCGGAAAATTGCGGCCCGTTGTCAGACATCAGGACCTCAGGAATACCATGCCTGCAAAAATCGACTTGAGATGGACAATGACATTGGTGGACCTGGTGTGCGATAACTGTGCAATCTCAACATACCTGGAAAGGTAATCAACCACAAGCAGGGAAGTTTGGCTCCCCAGGAGGAACAGGTCCGCCCCCAACTTTTACCATGGTCTTCCCGGGTATTCTGATGGCATGAGTGGCTCCTTGCGATTCTGTCGCTCTTGTATGCATGCTCTGCAGTTGAGCACCATTTATTTTATTTGCTGACTGAGACCAGGCCACCACACAGACTGACGAGCACGGCTTTTGCACTTCTCCACACCCTGATGTCCTTCACTCAGTTTTGCTAACACGTCGTTCCTCATGGCAGCAGGTATAACAAGCCTTGTGTCTTTCAGCAATAAGCCGTCTTTCCCTGAGAGTAGCTTGCTCTTGCCAGTCGTTTTTCAGTACAGGTTCCTGTTTCGCATGTGCTGGCCATCCTTCTGAGCACAGGGTCATGACACGTGGGCAGACACTGTCAACTTTCAGTTGCTCTTTCAGATTTTCCACATGGGGCTTACAGGTAGTCCTTCTATGACAGCGTCTACCTAAATGTTGTGTGCTCTCCATCAGCCCCTGTTCCTCTGTAGACATTAGGCCTGCAGCGGATTCGAATTGTATCCGAATCCGTTCGGTTCGTTTACCACAGTTCGGAGCATTCTGGAGATCCGCGGATTTCGGTTCCATGAAGGCATTGCCTTATGTAGCGTATTTTGCCTACTGTAGCCTACGTCCGATACAAAAGGGTGTTTAGGACCAAGCGGAATGCATTCACTCCAGTGCTGCCCGAGCCAATGAGACTTTTCCCGCCCCTCCCTTCAGCCTGTCAGCGTTCAAAACAAACTGGGCTTTAAACGATTCCTAAATGTAAAGAAAGTAATTGATACAATTATATTCTAAATATACGGGAGATAAATACAAACGGGTGATAAGCGGGATAACTGCCTTCGAGGACGACCGGTTCGATGGAAATAATGGACAGGTAGAGGCAACTCTGGCTTCATGCTGAGAGAGTTCTAAGCCTCGTCGCCAGAGTTCTAAGCCTCGTCGGCCGTTATCCCTTACATGTTACACTCAGTGCACCATGTTTTCAAATGCATTTAGGGGAACATTTATTGCACAGAAAAACCTTGCAAGTTGTCTGATTGCAGTCAATTAACAAATTGCAAATAGCCTGTGGGTCTCATTCATTTTTGTGTTTCTCCCCCAAACCCTCCGTCAAAAAAAAGTCTGCCTTTTTACTATCACGGACATGATCCTAATCCGAACCGTATCCGAAACCGAGGCCCAAAACGGTTATATGAACCGAACCGTGGACACACTGATCCGTTTCACCACTAGTAGACATGTGTGATTCCACAGGTCAGCGTGACAGTGTGTCTGCTGTCCAAAGTGATTTTCCTGGAACATGCACAATGGAGTATGAATACCGCATCAGTCTCATCCTGAAGCGCTGGATTCTCGGCGGCAACAGATCCAGTGCTTGTGCTCCAAGTAGGCTGAGAAGGGGTTTATGGTCAGTCTCCATGCAGAACTGTTTCCCTATGAGGAAATCCCTGAACCGTTTACAGGCCCATGTGAGGCCAAGAGCCTCCTTTTCCACTTGTGCATACCGTTCTCAGTTGGAGTTAGCGACCGCGATGCATAAGCCACAGGCCTCCATTCCTCCCCCCACTTTTGAAGAAGAACGCCACCCAGCCCATATGACGATGCATCGGCAGACAATTTGGTGTCTCTGTTCGGGTCATGCATAGCAAGGACCGGAGGAGAAGACAGTGCTCTCTTCAGCGTTGTGAACGCCGTTGCCTGGTCCACGTCCCAGACCCAACAGTTTTTCTTAGAGAGGAAATCACGGAGTGGTTTGTCTGTCTCTGCTAGCTGTGGAATGAACTTTCCCAGCTGATTGACCATGCAGAGAAAACTCCTCAACTCACCGACATTTGTGGGCTCTTTCATCTCCATGATTGCATCTGTTTTTCTTGGGTCTGGGCGGATGCCCACGGATGTGATGATGTGGCCCAAGAAGACTACCTCACTTTTGGAGAGTTCGCATTTGTCCACATTAAGTTTGATGCCTGCTTTCTCCAGTCTCTGTAGCATGCCATGGAGTCGAGCATCATGCTCTTCCCGGTCGCGTCCCCACACCAGTAGGTCATCAATGTGGCGGTCCACCCCTTCTAGCCCCTCAATTACCTCAGCCATCATGCGCTGGAAGTGTTCTGGTGCTGAGGCAATACCGAAGGGGAGGCGGTTAAAATGGAACCGACCAAAGGGTGTAATGAATGTGGTGTACTTGGATGATTCCTTTGTCAGCGGAATCTGCCAAAACCCAATGTTGACGTCCAGTTTGCTGAAAAACATTCCAAGGCTCTGATCTACTGACGGTAGAATGTACTTTTCGCGGCACACATACACGTTCAAGCCGGTCAGATCCACACACAAGCGTACAGACTCCTTATCCTTCTTGGGCACGACTACCATGCCGGCACACCACTAAGTCGGCTCCTCGACACGGCTGATGACGCCTAGGCTTTCCATGCGCTGGGAGCTCTTCTTTGACTTTGCCAACCAACGGTATAGGAATTCTCATGGGGGTTTTCACAGAAAATGGCACAGCTCCAGGTTTAAGCTTGATGGCGTACTGTTGTTGTATCTCACCTAAGCCAGTGCAGAGTTTGGGATAGCATGCCTTGATGTTCTCCATCTCTATGCTGTCCACACGGATGAGTAAACCAAGGGCCACAATGGCTGGCCTCCCGAGCAAGGGCGTTCTCAGGTTTTGACCACATACACCTTCTCTGCTGTCTGTTTAGTTCCTCTCCTCAGCTGCAGTCTGACGAATCCCGACACATCCAGAGGGTTTCGTCCCGGACCATACAGGAGTTTCTCTGCTTTCTGGAGAACAGGCTGCTGTGTGCCAGAAAAAATGTTGTTTAAAACATTCTGTGAAACGACAGTGACATCTGCTCCGGAGTCAAGTTTGAAAGTTACATCTTTGTCCATTATGCAAATATCAACAGTCCATGGATCAGCATCAGATGAAACAGAACCGAGAAAGAAGCTCTCACTTTCCTCTTCCTCAATACCATGCACAGCTTTACCTGCAAGGAACACACGCTGGTAGTGACCCATTTTTCCACAGGAATGGCACTTGGCACTATTGGCAGGACACTCATGCTTGGGGTGTGAAGTGCCTCCACATTTATAGCACTGAAAGCGTTTTGTGGTCTTGCCCTGGCTGTTGAATGGCATTGCACTGTTGTTTTTGGTTTTGTTGAATTAAGGATTTTCTTTTTCTTCGTGCAGTCTGTTTGGAAAAACTGTCCACAGAGAAGGCATCCATCTGCTTTACACCACTGGTATCACTCCTCAATGTGTTTTGCTGCTTTTTGACTGCCTCTGACTGCCTCGCCATATCAATGGCTTTTTCCAGGTCTAGATTTTTTTCCATCTGCATACGTTCTGAGAGCCGTTTATCCGCTAGCCCTACCACAATCCTATCCCTGAGTAGCTCGTCGTGCAACGTTCCATAATTGCAGTGTTCGGCTAGCTAGGGCATACAGGGCAGTGACGAATGCATCTACATTCTCATTCTCCTCTTGCTTGCGCATGTTGAATCGCGCATGCTCATATACAATGTTCTTTTTCACCACGAAGAACGACTGAAAGCCTTCCTGTACTTTAGTGTAGCTGTGCTTCATCACTTAGCTTCAAGCCTCTTAACACGTCGTCGGCTTCATCTCCCATACAATAGATCATAGTATTCACCTGGATGTCATCGGAGCTTGCTGTAAAGTTGCTCGCTTGGCGGAAACTCTCAAATCTGCCTATCCACTTTGGCCACTCGTGTGGTTTCGAAAAATCAAAGGGCTCCGGTGGCTGGATGTTGAACGTAGTGCTGTGTGTTAGCCATTGTGCTAGCTCTTTCCCCACTACGCTCGTCTCCACTTTCACTAATCTGCGACGCTCATCTGTCTCCTTTTTGTATTTCCTTCCAGGTGGATCGTCTTTTACTTTTACTTTCTACCGTATAACAGTACTTCTGAAACCATGTCGTGTTTACTGAATAATAACACACGCAAGTTCACTGTTAACTGGCTACCACTTTATTGAATGACTCGCAGCATTCCCGAGTATCACGTGATCAACACTTCTCGTGCATCCGGCTAAACCTTCCCCCAACACATAGGTTCCTATCACGTTATTATAATTATGAACTAAAGTGCAATAATACCACAGTCCTTATGGAGGGTTAGAGAACTGATGTGATGTAGACAGGGTTCACCTCGCAGCTACGAAACATCCTCGCTTCAACCAAACTCCTTCACTGATTCCTCTGTGTGCTGCCCTCAATATGTGTGGTGTATATCTTGGCTTTACGCTAAACACCTTCTGTTCATCACGACTCTGAAGACGGTTGTCAGTTGTCCACAGGCAGGGCCGCTGACAGGTTTGGCTGGGCCCGGGACAAAATTCTCTCAATGGGCCCGCCCCCCCCCCTTCTCTCACTGGTAGCCTGTTCTTCCTCTCTCTCATCCTCTTTGGTAGCCTGTTCTTCCTCTATCTCACTGGTAGCCTGTTCTTCCTCTCTCTCATCCTCTTTGGTAGCCTGTTCTTCCTCTCTCTCATCCTGTTTGGTAGCCTGTTCTTCTTCTCTCTCATCCTCTCTAGCCTCTCCTATAAAGGTGAACATATTTCGATAAAAAGGGCTATATCAAAATTTACGGGTCAAAATGAACCATTTAAAAAAGAACAAATTGAAAACCCCTTAATTTGACGATTTAACACAGAAAAGAATAGACTGATCAACTTGGCTAACTCTATCCCAAAGACTACAAAAGTTTAAAAATCGAAGGTTTTTTTTTTTGTTCCCAAAATTGTCAAACGCCGAAACACAACCACAGAATTCCCTTGTGCAGCTCCCAAACACATGACGTCGGGATGACAAGCCCATTTATTACGGATAAACCAAAATGATTATTTACAACTTTAATTGGATAGGCTATGGATATGGACTGAGTGAAGTTATGGCTTTCAGAATCAAACCACAATAAAACTCACGCTATTGTATTCACTTAGAGCTCATTAACTGCACATTTCATCGACCATTTTTCACTTGACCAAGGGGAATCATGTCAAGGGTACTTTTATTTATCGCCAGACCCGCGTTTATGTCCGCTGAACTTCCAGAGAATGTTTGGGGAACAAGGCGGAGCCCATTCATCTGGCGAGTTTCAAGTTAACGGCAATCAGAAACTAAGTTACAGGCTACCCCAAAACGTCACGTTTATAACCCATTCGTTACATCCAACTCTATCTAAATGGCAATTTCACATGTTGCCATGCCACTGGCTTATTTTAAACCATGAGCCGCGTTACACTGGCTGTAATTCAGCTGACTGGGAATGATTCTCAAATCAATTCAGCCTGATTGGAGTGCGCAGCGCGTGCCTGCCTGAAACATTTGATTTGGACATGGGCCTATTTGCGGGGTAATGTGCATATTCTAAGATTCAATTAGATATAGGCGTATGAAACACAGTGTAATAAAGCCTTACTTACTTACTTACTTACTTACTTACTAATAAAGCCGTTGTGGTTATCAAATTATTCAATGCCCCCTGTCTGTCTGATATTGATCTCCGTGTGACTTGCTCATGTGGTGCTGCGCTAATATGTTTGACACGCCGCCTGTGCCTGCGTTACTTGACGACGGGGCTGGAGAAAGTTGGCCGTGTCTTACCTGGCTGTGCTGCACAGCTGCCTTTACTGGTACCTGCAGCATCACCTGAGTCTTTTCTGAAATATTTATAAAGAGATCCCCTCAGGCTTTCGGCTTCTTCCTCTCTTTTTCGCCTTTCTTTTTTTTTCCAGGGCTCCTGACTTGTGCATGTTGAATCAACTCGCGCACTGACCACTAATGGAATGATGTCGTCTTTTTTCTTCTCCAAAGACCAAACCATTTTGGCATAGGGGTGATAGGGGGTTATTGGCCGTTTTTTCAAGGGCAATGAAGGCAAACAATCTAGGAGTCATTAATTGAATGCAAATAAAGAACTTTTCTTCTCTAAATCAACACATTTTGAAGTATACATACAATAATTAATCCCAACTTCATGGGGGCCCAGTTATGGGCCCCCCCCATTCCAGGGCCAGTCCAGGGCCCGGGACAAAGTACCCGTTTGTCCCCCCCTGTCAGCGGGCCTGTCCACAGGTTTAATGATTAGAAAAGGGTAAAAATTAGAATAAACAGAAAGCATAATCAGATAAATTCAATACAAACATGTTGTAAACACACTCTAAACACACTTGTCTTTAATTAAATGACTTATATTTAAATCCTTTTAACATACTTATGTCTAAACATGTATTATGTATTTATAAACGATTTATCATATATTATACTTTTAAACCTTGTTCGCCATTTGACGTCAAACCTTGCAAAACAATTCTTAAAACGTCAAATAATGAATAACAATCATACAATCACACAATACATACAATCATATGGAATCATACCGACGATGCTACGTATGGCATACGTTGTGAGCAGATATTGCTGGTGTAAACAAACAGTCTGACATAGCGGAACTCTTTGCCTTGTGCGTCCTTAATGCCTTTATGTGACTTCCTGAACCTCTTAAAGGGACCACTATCCCCTAGTGGCAGGTTACATGAATTGACGTAACACATAGAGAACTACATTTCGGTAACAGAACAGACTGAAACAGTAGAAAGGTGAAAATGAACAATTACTACAAATAAGTAAGTACCGTCTAGTCCTTTCAATGCGAAGACAAATCAGTTTTACCCATTCCCTTTTCATTTCTTAAAGCTATACTGTACGATGTGAGAGAGCTAGCATGATTTGAAATTAGCTTCTCTTCGGAGTTCCGTTTAACTCCTCCCCCACCCTTCAGGACTCCCTGCCCCCACCCCTCGACACAGAGCCGTGCACGAGCGCTGCTGCTGCTTACGGGTTACTTCAACGGCAACCATTGCGTCACTTTTCAACTCCCTCAGCTGTCGCCATCGCTGAAAAGCTAATCCAATATTTATTCTCGTTTTTCCTCGAGCAGTCTCCAACTTCTTTTTTGTTGCTGCCTTTCAGTTTCTGTCTTTCTTTTTCTTGCCTTTTTAAAAGGATGAACCGGGGCAAGTAACGGTGGCAGTGGTAACTTCAGTTGTTTCTCTTCCATTGTGTAAACGTTGTAGGCTCACTAGTCCACTGTCATGAACTACTATGACAACAACGCTTTCTTTGCCCTCCGTGAACGCGCTCAGGCCGGCTCAGGCTCGTACACAGAGGGGAGAGAACGCGCAGGCTGGTGATTGGTTCTTTAGATTCGGGTACAGTGTCTCCGATTGGTAAGCATTTTAACAGGTTTATAGCAGATACAGAATTCGTTTTTTTTTCCGCTTCTTTTTCATTGCCCATAAGTTATTTATTGCTGTCAGGATGTAAAAACCAATTTCAACAACATATTAAAAAATGCATATTACTGGATCCCGTACAATATGCCTTTAAGTAGGATCACACAGTTTCGAAACTAAATTTGCAATTGATTTTGTTTCTTGCTCTCACTCAGTGCGTTTACATGACCCTGAAGAAAATCGAATTATTGGGTTAGTCCAACTATGATTGGATTATTAAGATGCATGTACAAACCTTAGTCACACTATAATCGAATCGAGTTACTCATAGTCGAATTGAGACACCTAGATTATTCAATTGTTAGTCGAATTAAGTGTGCATCGGGTCGGATCTCAGGGAATCGGACTTTGCGTTCTGTGCATGCTCGCAATGTTTTATTTATTCAAAAAGGTGATGAGGACGATGGAGGAAGCCGGTGTCGTGCAAATGTAGTTACCCCCTATAAAATGTATTTCATCATCAACATTCATTCAGTACAAATTACGCTTCTATTACGAGAGTAGCGTATGTGTGTGCGCGAGAATGGCAGTGTGTATGAGTGACTTCAGCGAGTGAGTGGACGAGCGAGGAGAGCAAGCGGTTGCGCGTGGAATAACGAATGAAGTACCCAGCCGGTCAATAATCGGTGGCCGCTTCATTCCGACCTATAAGCAGACCCACTGCCGGTCAAAGTGAAGGGCGTTACCCCCGAGAGAACATCGGCCCTGGAGGGATCGTCTCTCCTGTGCTCATCGTCTACGGTCTGGGAGCCGACAGCAGGAAAGGTTTAACACTTCGATTTCACCGAAGGCTGAATTAAAAGTACACGTCTTTCTTAATGTTGGGCATCAACGAGGTTATGAAATAGTAACTTTGGGCACATCTGTCAAAATAAATGTTTTTTTTGCGCCACGGTCGAACTGACAGGAATATCCTCTGATATTATGAATCTTAAAGACTGTGTCAGGTTGTCTGACTCTCTGGTACTTCAGCAACAAGTAAAGACTCGTAGTGAGGGTTATCTCGGCCATGGTGGAGAAGGAATTGGTGTAAAGGAACTTTGGCTTTAACTCTCTGAAGTCCATATTGAGACGCGACATAGAGGAGAAAGGGATTGTTGCCGTATGCGGGACATCTGTCAGTTCACTTCGGGCCATTTCTCCAACACTCCATTGTTCCGTCCTCTCGGTCGTATGCGGACTCCTCCGGCTGGACTCCTCCCGCTGCTCCGCCGCTGGAGGAGTCTGCATACGGCCGAGAGGTCCGAACAATGGAGCGTCAGAGAAATTACGTGAACTGACAGCTGTCTACTGAAAACACCTTTTTCGAAGGCTGCGGCCACCTGAGTTTGTTGTTGCTAGTGATGTAAAGAGGTCAACCGGTGGCTCTATTACCACTAGTTGAAATGGGCACAGCGCCACCTATCGTACCGGGGAAAGAAACGCTTCAGCCAATTCATAGATTTTCTCACCGCCATACTATACTCGGACGATTGCAGTTGTCCGATGAGGAGCATAATCGAATTATAGCCTTAATCTGATTAAGCTGTGCATGTAAACGTACTGACTGTTTCAAGAATTTACTCGATAAAATAATAATAATAAATAATAATAATATAATAATAAAGTAACTTGCCCAAATTTGACCGGTGACAAATATGTAAAATAAAATCTGTTGAATTATGGTCTTTATAAACAATGTAAAAAAACACTAGATGGCGAGGGGGAAATGGCCTTCCTAATTTGCGAACACCTAGTGCAGACAACCTCTGGTCCAAACCAGTATCACACTAGCTTCCTGCTCACGTCAGACCAACAAGGCAAAGTTCTACAAAATCAAAATCGGTATTACTTATTTCCATGTTTATTGTTTTGTGAACATATGTTTAGGCATTATCTTTACATGTACATTGATGTATTTGTTTATACATAGGCTACGGCCTCATGCTTTTATTGAAAGTATCACAGTGTTGTTGTGACCTTAGCGGCAGGCTAATGACTTGGGAAGAGAAGAGAGGAATAGCCTGCAGAGGATTGAGAGGGCCTACCGCAGAACAGCTGCTGGGAAAGAAGTGTTTTGCCTGACACCCTCCATGCACATCACGCACACCTACAGTAACCAGTGACCACATAGACAAACCATTGTTACCTAGTAGCACAAAATGCGTTCTCCTCAATTGACATCCAGGATGTTAAATGATATTCACATGGAGAATGATCACATTTACATGGACAATTATCACATTTAAATGGATGGAAATATGTGTCCTCGAAGAGGAGCTGAGATGGATAGCTTTCGGTTGACTTTTCCTTCACATTGGAAAGGTTTTCATTAATTTGGTTTATTGCAATGCAAATTATGGAAAACCATTAGGTTGAATAAGTTCACCAATTTCTCTCTCTCTATTACTATTTAAAGGTACATTGTAGAATTAAAAATAACTAATACATCCCATTGACATAAGTATTCAGACCCTTTAAACAGCACTTATTTGAAGCACCTTGGGCATCAATCACAGCCTGGACTCTTCTTGGGTATGACGCCACATCTTTGCACAAATCGATTTCAGGGTTTTCCTTCCAGTCAGTAGATAGTTATTTTCCTGATCATTAAAATTAAGTGCAAAATTTAAAAACTAGGAATAACTATGGTAATGATTTGAGTTTTAAGGATCATATCTTGTGTTACCGACATCAAACAGTGTGCGGCCACACAGTAATTACACCTTGGCCACACACTCATTCTGAGAGCTAGCCTGTAATTTCAAGGTACATTGTATAATTTAGTGTCAGCCGAACGAATAAGGCCGCAATTGAATATATTATCCAGATGTATGATTGTTTCCTTTTTCTCAGCATGAGCTCTTTCTCTCTCCATAGGGAGGGGTCCTCTCCAAGGAGGCCGCCATGTTGCAACCCAGGTTTCTACAGGAGCCCAAAAGGGACACACGCCCCTAGGGCGAACAGTTTTTGGACTGAGCATTTTAGGAATGAGGAGGTCTGTTATCCCGCTGGCTATGACCCATTTTTTCTTTCGTACTGTTGAGTCGGAGCGTAACAATGAGAGTACATCTAATGCGCCACGCACCTTGACGCTATATTTTGTGTCCGAGAATCTTAACATTCTTCACATGGATAACAAAAACAACCAATGCACAGACGCGTCTCCACACATTCACACTCAGACTGGCATTAGATATTAGTGTCCAAGAAGCTTAACCCTCCCTCGAACAAGGACGTCAGCATTAACCGCTGCCCGGAAGGAGCTCCACACATCCACAGCCCACTGCGTAATACCATAGGTGTCCGAAACATAGGTGTTTTTTCTCAGAAGCACCTCAAACAGCCCATGAAGTAGTTGTAATCGAGGAGTAAAATAGTTGAGTAAATGGTGATGAGGGGGATTATGATAAGAGTTAGACTTAGACTTTTTTTTTATTGTCATTCAATAAAAAACACCAGTAGTGCACACATTAAACAAAATGTTGTTACCTTGGCTCACGGTAGAGTGGACACTTAAATGTATCATTAAAATATACACAGGATATAAGATAATGCGCTGGTAAGTGTATAAAAAGTGCATTGACAAATGAGTAAAGTGTCACATGGATATTAGCAGCAGAGGTAGCAGCATGTTATAGTCCAGTTATGATCCCATGGAGGTTTGGGGGTGTGCGGGGGGGCTGTTATAGTCCATAGATGAAGCTTTATTTATTGTCTTATCTTATGGCCAATGTGAAGAAACTGTCTCTGAATCTAGACGACCTGCTGTGGATGCTCCTCCTGACAGAGGTCATTCTGGAGAACAGTCCATGGTCGAGGTGGGTGGGGTCAGAGGAGATGCGTTGGGCTCTGGACAGGCAGCTCTGTTGCCCAATATCCTGGATGGAGGGAAGCGGGGACCACTCTGCAGAGACTTCCAGTCAGAGGCCTGCCAATCCCCGAACAGCTGGTCAGCAGACTCTCGACGGTGCCTCTGGAGAAGGTGAAGATAAGCGGGTTTGCATTCTTTAATGCATCCATGATATTAGTTTTTGAGGTTGTTTTCTCCACAAACAAAGAGAAGGCTATCCCTCTTTCAGGGAAAGTTGGTTTCCTTAATCACTGATCACGTCACTATCATCTGAGTAATTTACATAAAAATAAGGGAAATTAACTATCTCCCCCTCCCTCCTTCCCTCTTCCCAGACTATTTAAAAATAGATGATAATTGGAACAAATTCAGCTTGTTTCTACAGGACAAGCAGCCTTTATCAGAGGAGATCACACTACTCCACCTTTGAATCCTGAGAAGAATCATGAAGAATCAATTTTCCAACTACCTGATTCTCTTTTTCATGCTTGCACTTTCCATCAGCCAACTGCCTCATGTGGAGACCTCTCTTCTAAATACAACACTAGAATATAGATCTGGGCAAAGGAGCTGGTTGGAAGCCCAGAAAACATGCAGATCTCTATTTACCCACCACCATTCTGGTTTAGCCATCATTAGAACGCTAACTGAGCTGACCATAGTAGATCACCGCTGTTCTTTAGGCACACCATGCTGGATTGGTCTTCAGCGGGACAAGAAGGACCTGAAAGTGTGGACATGGATTAACAACGAGGCATACAATACCATCAGATGGAGCGAGAAACAGCTAAACACCGAACTAGCTATGGAGAACTGCGTCACGGTAATATTCGACAGCATCAGCTCATCATACTTGTTTGATGATATAGATTGTTCAAAGCCTAATACCTCTTGACCATTGCAGGGCTCTGCAAGTTTCCTATCGTTTCTACGTCCAACCTATGTTGGATCTCCTTAATTTTGACACCGAAGAAGAGTCAGCTTATGCTCAGAGCATCGTCCGTGAGGCCCAGACAGATGAGGTGTGGATCGGTCTATGTTTGCTGGCTGGCCGATGGTCCAAAGGTCTTGAGTCTCGTGCGGGGAATTGCCAGCTGGTTTGCCAGATGACCTGAGGGACCGCAGGGGGGTGTAGGGGTGGAGGAGGTCAGAGAGGTAACGGGGGCCCAGAGCGTGAAGGGACTTGTATGTGAGTAATAGAATTTTGAATTGAATGCAGAACTTGACTGGTAACCAGTGGAGCTGCATCAGGGTGGGGGTGATGGGCTGCCAGGGCTTAATGCCATTTAAGACCCTGGCAGCTGAGTTCTGCGCACATTGCAGTCTTTTCAGGGTTTTAGAGGGCGTTTTATGGGAGTCGTGCGATGTTCTTCAGGTGGTAGAATGCAGATCTTGTGACGTTCTAAATGTGGGACTGGAATGATTGTGTTGGGTCCAGGATGACACCCAGGTTGCGGACTACGGGTGATGGAGCAGCCATCCACTTCCAGGAGTAGATCACCAACCTTCCTGGGCAGTGAATTGGGGGCCACCACCATGAGTTCAGTTGTATTGCTGTTCAGTTTGAGGAGGTTGGAGGTCATCCAGATTTTTAGTTCTTGTAGACAGTTGACGATTGGACCAGGTGGGAGCTGAGTGGAGTGTTTTGTGCTGATGTATAGTTGAGTCATCAGCATAACAGTGGAAACTGAGAATGTGGTGACGAATAACGACCTCTAGCGTCTCTACCGTAAGTTTGTCTACAACAAGCGCTCTTTTGATCGATGCGTTCATGTCATATTGATTTCAATCAGGTTGTCACCAACAGTGAGAATCACTTAGGTCGGATTTGGCCAACGAAAATATTTTAGGCCAGTTGAAAACCCAATTCACATATGAAAAAAAAGAGGCTCAATTTATGTTGATGTCTACTGATGCCTCCAGTAGTCTTTCTTAAATGTGAAGTCGGCATTTTATTTTCTTACGGTGCATATTGTGTGTTTAATAACCATCATTAAATGATTTCATTTAGATTCATGTAATATATTTCTGGAATTGATATCCATTATTATCAAATGTATTTTCTTCCCTTCTATTCTTCTGCTTTACCGCGTCTCTCATGCGTCTTCGCGTAGAGCCTACTCTTCGTTGGTGGCATGTTGCTTTAAATATTGCCGCCGTAAAGGATTATAGGATACAGTGATGCCAGTAACGCATTACTTAGTAACGCGTTACTGGCCTCGGACCACTTTTTTCAGTAACAAGTAGTCTAAAGCGTGACTATTTCCAAACCAGTAATCAGATTAAAGTTACTCATCAAAGTCACTGTGCTTTACTATTTTTTTTTTCATTTACCCCAGTAAAAAAAATAATATTTGCTTTCTTGCCTATCGGACGGTGGTGAGTGAGAACCAGTATCACGTGTCAAGCATGAGACAACTCACGGCGACAACTCACGTGCACGCACTACGCAGCAACTCAAACGCAAAACAACAATGGAGGGAGGAGAGACCATGGGAGAGAGATGCATGTTTTCTAGCTGGAAATGCGTCACTATTTTTAGTTTGGATCAGCTAAAGGTGACATTATTAAGGTACGATGTACACTCTGTGCTGGCGGCGGCAAAGTGCTATCTAGCTTCAAAAACACTGCGTCAAATTTAAAGAGTTTGTGTATTATGTGTTGCATTGTATTTCGTCGTCCGTTATGCCAGTTGTTCTATGTGCATATATTGGAATGTTCTACTTGTCAATCAGTGTGGGGGACGAATCGCCAGGTCAGCTGGGGGAGGGGCTTGGGAGAACAGGAGGGCGGGGGGCTTGCACGTTGAAGGGACCGGGTTCGGGGGTGAGTTTTGCCGGGTAACCGGTGGTTGTGGATTTTTGCCGTTGGTAGCGGGTTACAGTGAACAGGTTTGTAGCAATAAAGTTTGTACAAGTACTTATGACTGGACATTGTTATGTCACCGGTGAGGTCATTACATTGGTGTCAGAAGTGAAAGCTTTTTTATTTATTTATTTTTCGGCCCTGCTCGGTGAGTTGGCTGAAGTTGCTATCGCCGTTAGCTCTGTTTTTGTTGTCGCTTTTCCTCAACACAAAGAAAAGACAGTCTATTTAATTTTTTATAAAAACATCAATATTTTCAAGAAATTGTTTTAAGTTCAACTTAATTGTCAGGAGATACACTGTTGACGTTGCACTTCCAATCAAGTTAGTATTGGCAAAACCGGTTGTACTTTTTTATTTTGAACCAGCAGGGGGTTTTGACGCAGCTAAATGTAACGAATAAAGTAACTTGTAATCTAACTAAATTACTTTTAAAATCAAGTATTCAGTAAAGTAACTAAGTTACTATTTTAAGGAGTAACTAGCAATCAGTAATCTGATTACTTTTTCAAGGTAACTGTGGCAACACTGATGGGATACCACTATCTCCTTTCCTTTTGCAAAGGTTGCTCAGGAGTAACCTATGCTAATGGAGGTTTAAAGGAAGCATCGAGGCTCCTTTCCTAAGCATTTTTAGAATTCAAACCACCTTTCCTCCAAGCACTTCCATAAGAAAGGAAATTTCCTATGGAAAAAAGAGAATTCGTAGGGGTCCCAGCCTTCCGAGTAGCGAGCAGTGAGTTTTGGCGAGCAGGCAGTGTCTCAGTCAGTAGACAGTGGTAGGGGTGATGAATAAGAGCAGGGAGGAAGCAGGGTTTGATGCAGCAAAATGTGGTTTATTTCTTATTCTTTTCGTTTCCTTGATGCTTTGTCTTGCATCAATCTCAGTTCCTACAATGATCCTTCGAGCCGGAGACTGAGTGAGGGATACCATGGCAGGCATTGGTATGGAGTCACCAGACTAAAAAGGGTTGGATGAGAGGGCTCTCCCGCGGAACCCAGTTACAATTCATCCAGGCCTCACCGAGAGAGGCGCAAACCTGACCGCTATGGCTCCCTGGCTCTTGATGGGAGCATCTCCAGTAAGCCCAAAAGCGTCCCTCATCATAGCAAAGAAGCTGACCCATCTCCTACTATGACTGCTGCTGCACCAGCATATAATCTGGAACGCCCGGATCCACAGCCTGAAGAGGAGGAAGATACAGCAGCCGAGGAGGGAGAGGGAGAGGAAGAAGAAATCACCCACAATTATGCCCGGCCCGAATCGGCGGCCGAGGAGCAATCAGCGACCCGACCGATCTAGAGGCAAAAGGGATAAAAGTGAGTCATTACCAAGGTCAAAGAAGGCCTTCTCTTATACTTACACTTATGCCAGTGGAAGTTCCCGAAGCTCACGCAAGAGTCACCAGGTGGCGTTCACCCCTTTATAGGCAGCCATGATTGAGGAGACATTGTAGGAACTGTAGGTAGGTGGATGTAAATGGTGAAAATTATGATTCGGGTGGAGTGAGGTTTGGTGAGCAGCAGTGGTTAATTTGAGCCGGATCCTGCCGGAACAAGATCCGGCACCTCTTAATTTTGGCCCCCCTGTGTTCCGGTACCTATTTCCGCAGATCCGGCACCTCTCATAAAAAAAAAGAAAAGAAAACACATACAATTTTTTTTAAAATAAAATAATAATAAAATAATAATATGCATGCATTAATTTACAGAACAAATCCCAAAAATGATATGTTTTTTAAGATTTAACGTCATTTGAAATCAACAAACCACGCCCCCGTCACTATTACAGAAAAAAAATTAAACATTTGAAATTCGCCGCATCTCCGGAGAAGGAAGAGAGCAAAAAACGTTAGGCATTTCGCAAACATGTCAAAGAGACAGTCGAATTTACTGTCCTTTTTCAAGAAAAAAGAAGAGTTGCATGACTCAAAACGAGTCAGAAAAGCCGGCAACGAGGGCAGCTGCAGCGGTCACGTTGAAGGTAAAAACCGGCTGCAGCAGGAGGCTAGCGCCGCTAGCCGGGTTCACCCACAGCTAGCCAAGCCGGGGCAGGAGGCTGGCACCATGGCAGCAGCTGGTCAGGTTCACCGCCAGCCGGAGCAGGAGCCAGCTACAGCGCTAGCAGTCAGCCAGGTGGACCACCAACGGGGCCTGCCCGTAATTCCGACGCCTCATTGTTCCGACGTCTCAATGTTCCGAAATATTTCCCATTAGATCGACATGTCACTATTCCGACGGTTCAATGTTCCGAAAACGAAACCCATTGGTCCGAAGGTCCGTTAGTCCGACTTTTCAAAAAGGAGGCGCATTAGGCCGACGGTTCAATATGCCGAATAGGAAAAAGAGTTTTATACCTCGCTCGCTCCCTCTCTCTCTCTCTCTCACTCTCTGTGTGTGTGTGTGTGTGTGTGTGTGTGTGTGTGTGTGTGTGTGTGTGTGTGTGTGTGTGTGTGTGTGTGTGTGTGTGTGTGTGTGTGTGTGTGTGTGTGTGTGTGTGTGTGTGTGTGTGTGTGTGTGTTCGTGCCCGTGTTGAGAATTAGACCTCCGCTCTCTGTCCATGGTGCTGCAACACCGTGTCGAAATGAAGTGAAGCGTTGTCTTTTTGCCCTCCAAAATTCATCGTGAACGTGATATGTAGGCCTAGGTTGTATTTTGGAGACAGAGAGAGAGTGAGAGGGAGATTGAGAGAGAGAGGGAGAGGGAGCGAGCGAGGTATAAAACTATTTTTCCTATTCGGCATATTGAACCGTCGGCCTAATGCGCCTCCTTTTCGAAAAGTCGGACTAACGGACCTTCGGACCAATGGGTTTCGTTTTCGGAACATTGAACCGTCGGAATAGTGACATGTCGATCTAATGGGAAATATTTCGGAACATTGAGACGTCGGAACAATGAGGCGTCGGAATTACGGCATGGCACCCCACCAACAGCCGGAGCAACAGGCGGGTACCCTGGCATCAGCTAGCCCGGTACAACAGCCGGAGCAAGAGGCGGGAACCGCCACCATGGCATCAGCTGGTTCACAGGAGGAAGATTCGGAAGGAGAGGGGAGCGCACTGAGCGGAGATGGGACGTCCGGGATGGGATGCACAGTTTGGACAGCTACTCAGTTCAAAGTTAAGCAGAGCTACTACCCCTGGCTTCTTATGAAAAATACAGGTTTTGGCTGCACAACGTGTAAGGCGGTGGGGACTTTGGGGGCAGAGAAGACGGGGGGGATGAAACTCGCAAAAGAGTGGGTTTCATGCACAGTAACCTCATCTGCTCCAGATATTAAAAACAGCAACGCGCAATCAGAAAAAAAGTATTTGAACATGCCCGTACCAAGGCTCACCTAGCAGCAGCAAGCATTCTTGAAAAGGCAAAAGTGGATACTTTAGGACAGTCTATAATTAATAGTCAGTCTGAACAGATAGCCACTACAGCTCGCGTATTTCGCACGGCGTACAAGGAGGCTAAACGCCACCGTCCCGCATATGGATTCGAACATGAGATTGATTGCCAAGAATTAAATGGACTCGATATGGGGAGGATTTTACATTCCAATGTTGTGTGTGTAAACATACAGAAACATATTTCTCAAGAAATGAAAAGAAAACTGTTTGAAAAAATAGTAGGCTACAGTGCACCCCCAAACTCAGTTTAATGCTGGATGAGTCAACCAGTTTAAGCAAAAAGAGCTGCTTAATAATATACCTTAGGGCTCAGTTGCCTGATATGGACAAGCCTACAAACATTTTTACTGAACTCGTAGAGCTAGATGATCTAACTGCTCATGGTATTGTCCACAAACTGTTGTCTGCGCTGGAGCGCCTGCATTTGACACAGGATTTTCCCTCTAAAACCCTCATTGGAGTAACTTGTGATGGTGCTTCTGTTATGTTAGGGCGTAAAAGCGGAGTGGCGAGTCGGCTCCAGGCCATTTTCCCTAACATTACTGTGTGGCACTGCTCAGCCCACAGGCTTGAACTTGCAGTCGCAGACGTAGTGAAAGAGATGGGCGCCATAAATCACTTTAAAATATTGATGGACAAGTTATACGCAGTGTATAGCACATCTTACAAAAACCGAATGGAGCTGAGAGAGTCTGCTGAGAGCCTGGATGTCCGGCTATGCAAAATAGGTCGTATTTTAGACACTAGATGGGTGGCATCGAGTTTTAGAACCGTTGAAGCAGTGTGGAAGAATTATCCAGCACTTTACAAGCATTTCAAAACTGCATCAGAAGATCCCTCCCGTGATAGTGTCACAAAGCAAACATACAGTGGGCTTGCTATGCGCATATCATCGCATGCATTTGTTAACAACTTAGGCATAATGTGCGATGCATTGCAAGAATTATCCGAGCTCTCAGTCGAGCTTCAAAAACGAGACATTACCATCATTTCAGCACACAAGGCAATTTGTCGGGAAATCAGGGTACTTGAGGCCATGTCGGATCGGCCAGGGCGCTACACTGAACTGAGCCAAAGGGGAATTGGGGAAAACTCTTTCCATGGCATCACGCTGAATGGAGGAAAATCAAGCGACAAAACACTCGACCCCAAGCAGTTTTTCCTAACTGTGGCCGAGAACTTGGAGGATCGCATGTTATCTCAAGGAGGCCGGATGCCAGATAAAACTGGATATAACAAGTTCATTGAGGAGTTGAAGGTGCTTTACGCACAGTACTGGCCCGAGGACGCAGGTGCGCTGTATGGAGAGACTGAGGTTGAGTCACTGTGTCAGCGCTTCAACATTGACAACCCGCGCGCAGTCATACGGGCCTACAGAAAGTACAGAGACGGATGGAAAAGACACCCCCGATGAGCTGATGGAGTTACTTGTTGCTGTCAACAGCATCCCCATTGCAAGAGCTGAATGTGAGCGCGGATTTTCTCAAATGAACTGGATTTGCACTGCCAACCGTGCCTCACTGCTCACATCCACCATATCATCTTTACTCTTCCTAAATCTTGTTGGACCCCCCCTCGCTAAATTCAATCCAGTCCCATACGTGAGGTCGTGGGTGGCCAAAGGACACAGAACTGCCACAGACACGCGCAGCAAAGCCCGAAAAAAAGAGGAGGAGAATCCGGACATGCTCGTGATGTGGGGTGTTTTGGACAACTAAATGGTGAGCATACCAGTGATGTTGCTAGGTACGCGTCCTGCGTCCCTGACGCATTAAAATCTGAAAGGACGCACTAAACTCACTATCCATGCGTCCCGGGGACGCATCTAATTTTCCCCATGAAAAACGATACATAGTGAACATTAAACAACTCGTGTTTAATCACAGTAACTGGCCAAAGAAACCTTCATGTGAGCAGATCGGACAAGCGCTGTTTCAACCCTCTGCGCTCTACTCGGCGCAGACGTGATCCCCTGTACAAAGTATCGCGACATGCTAATTTAGCCGCTACCAAAACAACTAGCTCGTCACCGCTGATTTCATTTCAACAATTAAAAATACGAACTTCATAGTAAATAAACCCACGTTTCCACTCCTCGATGCTGTGCTCATTCGTGTCGAATGAGCAAATCAAACAGGATTTTTTTGCAATCCTTCTGATTGAATATATGTACATTTATGACAAATCGTGAGGACTAGGCTTGTGACACACACACACGCACACACAAATGTGGCGCTCGCGCTGTAATAGCTCATTGGCGCCACCAAGTGATCATTATGTGCAAATGCACAGCCTCTCATTAAAATGACTTAGGGGTCATTTGACCCCTCTTGCGGCGCTAGGAGTAAGTAAAAATGGCCCGGCGTTTCTAGTGTTAAACATGAACGGTTGAGTACTCCAGCTCTAACCATATCATACCACCATCAAGGAGTTTAACACTATTAATTTAATTTAAGAAATAGAATAATAATAAAAAAGAAACACATTTTTTAAACTGGGGAGTCGGGACCCATTGAATTTCTCAGGGACCCACCCAACTCGCCACCTGTGGGTCCCGGGGACTCACTACATTGAAAACCTATCAACATCACTGCATACTTTATATTAATAGGCCGCCGTGCCAATCTCTGAATAATAATAATAATGGAAGATTTGTGTGATTTATAAAAAGCTCTTTTTTTTTTTTGACCTGTTGAGAAATTAATTGCTGACTGTTCTGTGCGGAGTATAGCCTAAAATAATTGTAAATTATCGTCATAACATTTATACCATGGATATAATTTGAAATTGAGTCTTGTAAGTCCCACGGCGTGGCAAGTGGGCATTTGCATGTTGTTTTCAGCACGTTTTGTGTATGCGTTCCGGGACCTGTGCCCGTCTCGTCATCCCGAGCTGTTATATGTACTATGCGTTCCGGCACCTTATGATTTACAAATTAAGCACTGGTGAGCAGGCAGCGTCTCGGTCAGAATACATTGTAGGGGTGATGAATAAGAGCATGGAGGAGGCAGGGTTTGATGCAGCACAACTTGGTTTATTTTTTATTCTTTTCGTTTAATTGATGCTTTGTCTTGCATCAATCTCACTCATAATTGTGTGCTGCATAAAGGGGATAACAAAAATATAACAATTTAATCAGACACTTATCAAACACATAAATTAAACAAATGAACAAAGGCACATGTCTAGCAAACAAAGGAATTTGGTCATGAAACAAACCAACAAAAGAATATGGTCATGAACCAAATATAAAATTAATAGATTAACTCACGTTAATTGAAGACGCACACAGAATACATGAGCGTGCTGGTGGTGAGTGCTAAGCAAGAGCTGAAGTGTGCACAAACAATTTATAGGCTCCACCCCTCCCCCAACAGGTGAGGTGAGCGTGGTCAAGTGGCAGGTGGCAAAGGTATGTTTAGGACGAGCAGATTCAACACATTCATTGTGTTCAAAGTATAAAAATGGAAGGGGAAGGAAATTAAATGGAATGAGTCTTTTCATAGTCGCCCCGGAATTGGGGTCAATTCCTCCTGAGAAAAAGACTCACTCTTCGTCAGCTCAGGAAGCACCATCAGACGTGACACTGGTCTCGTATAAATCCGACTGCCAACTTGGACGTCAACGGAACGGACACACCCGTCTCTACCGGCCATGACAGCTGTGACACGACCCGTTGGCCAAGAGGCACGAGGCAGTTGTGGATCAAAGATCAGAACAATCTTCCCTATTTCCAGTTTCTGGACTTCTCTCCGCCATTTTCCTCTGGGTCGTAGGTTAAGCAAGGCAAGGCAAGGCAACTTTATTTATATAGCACTTTTCATACACAAGGCAGACTCAAAGTGCTTCACATATAAACATTGTCATACAATAAAATAAAATAATAGATAAGTAAAACGAAACATATGCAAAGAAATGAGTAAAACAGAAAGTGCAATGTATATAAGACAGTCTCTCTGGTATCCGCGTCGGAACTCCAACCCGACCTAAAGGAACTTGGTACATTCTCTGGGACTCCAACCCGGATTCTAGTAATCCTTATCCTTTCTCTCTGGTATCAGATCATGTATCTTTCTGGTAAAAATAGAAAATTAAAATGAAAGTTAAAAAGGCTTTTTAGTAAGTCAAATTGAAAGTGCAATGTATTTAAGATCAGATCAACAGTCTCTCTGGAACCCAAGTCGGGACTCCAACCCGACCTAAAGGAACTTGGTCCTTTCTCTTGGACTCCAATCCAGATTCTAGAACTCCAACCCAGACAGAACTTGGAAACAACTCCCATGGAGCTCGGTATGCCAACACCAGATGATGGCTCACTTTTTTTCCTCTCAGATTCAACACAACCAATATCTGTGATTCCACGGCGGGAATCAAAACAACATAACTCTAACCACGAACCAAAGGAACCCACGTCGGGACTCCAACCCGACCTAAAGGAACTTGGTCCTTTCTCTGGGACTCCAACCCGACCTAAAGGAACTTGGTCCTTTCTCTGGGACTCCAACCCGACCTAAAGGAACTTGGTCCTTTCTCTGGGACTCCAACCCAGATTCTAGGACTCTAACCCAGACAGAACTTGGGTCTCAAACCCTTATCCTTTCTCTCTGGTATCAGATCATGTATCTTTCTGGTAAAAATAGAAAATAAAGGCAAAGTAATTAAGATTTAGCAGAAAGCTAAAGCAAACATAAAAGTCTTCAATCTTGTTTTAAAGGTGCTCAGAGTTGGGGCAAGTCTTAAATCCTCAGGGAGTTTATTCCAGCTATTTGTTGCATAGTAACTAAATCCTGCTTTCCCATGTTTCGTGTTTACTCTGGGGATAATTAACAGATTGGTCTCAGAAGATCTTAGTGTTCTAGAAGGCTTATGTAGTGGAAGCATATCAGTTAAATATTTTGGGCTTAAACTATGTAGGGATTTATAGGTTAGCAACATGATTTTAAAATCAATTCTCTGACCTACAGGAAGTCAATGTAACAATTTAAGGTGTAATATGTTCAAATTTGTTGGTCTTTGTTAAAACTCTAGCAGCAGCATTCTGAACAAGCTGAAGCTTCCTTAGAGTTTGTTTTGGGAGACCTGTAAGGAGACCATTGCAGCAATCAAGCTTACTAGTGATAAAGGCATGTACAAGTTTTTGTAAGTCTTCGGCGGACTTGAGCCCTCTAAGTCTTGCTACATTTTTAAGGTGATAATATGCAGATTTTGTAACTGATTTGATGTGACTGTCGAAATGTATATCAGAATCCATGATAACCCCTAGATTTCTGGCTTTGATTGAGGTTTTCAGGGACAGAGAGTGAAGGTGTTGGGTTACTTTAAGCCTTTCCGTTTTAGCACCGAATACAATTATCTCTGTTTTATCCTCATTTAGCTGAAGGAAATTTCGGCACATCCAGTCTTTCACTTTCTCAATGCACTGGCACAGCAGATCTATGGGCCGATGGTCATTTGGTGATAGCGATACATAGATTTGCGTGTCATCAGCATAGCAATGATGGTCAATATTGTTATTTAGCATGATTTGCCCTAGTGGGAGCATGTAGATGTTGAATAAAGAGGGTCCTAAGATCGAACCTTGTGGAACTCCACACATCACGTTGGTTGATTCTGATACAAAGTCGCCAATGGAAACAAAGTAGTTCCTATTTTGTAGGTAGGATCTGAACCAATTTAAGACTGTGCCTGAAAGCCCCACCCAGTTTTCTAACCTGTCCAAAAGTATTGTATGGTCTACAGTGTCGAATGCAGTACTGAGGTCTAGTAGCATTAGTATTGAGGTTTTGCCAGAGTCTGTGTTAAGAGTATGAGTAGTCTCTTTCACATGTTGAGACAGTTCAAATGTGTCCAAAATGGTAAAAAGTAAAAAAAAAAAAAGTTTTCGACAATAATACTCATTGTAAGGGGCACACTCTAGACCTTGTTATCACAAAGGGCCTCAATGTTTCTGATCTCTCTGTGACTGATCCTTCATTGTCTGAACACTTTAGTGTTTTCTTTAATTCATCTCTCAACCCATGTTCTGCTGATGATCTTGTAGAAAACTTTAATTTGAAAATTTTGAAAGTCATGGATGTCATTGCACCTTATAAGGTTAAAACGATTTCTGGAAAGCAAAAGGCACCCTGGAGAAAAGCTGCTTCTGTAACAGCACAGGCTGGGGCTCCCTCCGCTTGGGTGTTATCAGCCTGTGGCCATGACGTGGCGATGCTATCATTGACACAGATGCAAGTTTGATGCCAACATATTCCAGTTTCTTAAATTCAGCTGGAAAACCGAAAAGGGAGGAGACAGTGGAGCTGGAGTTGTTGTTGTGGCTATGGGAGAGATGAGGCTGGAGGTCATCGTCGATGGGGGAGTGCAGAGGTGGGGGGTGGCCGTTCCTCGCCAAGCCAGCATCAGCGATGGGGGAAGGCACGGTGTCCATGGTGTCGGGCAGGCTGTTGTCTCTCTTCAAGGTCTTTGTTCTGTCTGCTATCTGTGTGGCAGATAGTGGCAAAGTAGATATGTCGGGGAGGCTGTAGTCTCGCTTCTTCTCAACCTGTGCTCTGACTGTGGCCTGTGCATCAGACCATGGAGATTTGTGGGAAAGCGAGAAGAGAAGATTGTCCCTCAACAGTTTTGAGCCTAACCTGTTTGGGTGTAGGTCATCTGCTCTGAAAAGATATTTGCGCCCCCAGAACAAGTTGAAATCGTCAATAAAGCCCCTTCCTCTTTCATTGCAGACTGGAAAGCCATGTATTCAGTGCAAGTAGACCACTGAATCTGTTTATTCCCCTGTCAACTGCTGGTATGGGTCCACTGATGATTGACTTAATGTGTATTTTGTCCAGTGTATCCAACAGATCAGCGTAATCCCTCTTCAGAAGTTCTGACTGTTCTCTTTGAATATCATTAAGTCCTGCATGCACAATAATCTGTGAGATTTTGGGGTTTTCCAATATGATTGTGGCTAGTTTCTGGTTGATATCACTAACCATCACATCTGGGAAGTAGCATGTTTTGATCTTCTTGCCGGTTATATCCTTGATGGTTGAGTCTCCTATAATCAGAGTGTCTGGTTCATCTGCTTTCTGTGAGATGGGCCCTTGTTGGCTTGAGGTGGCGGTGGTAGACGCATGCGCAGCTCGCCTCCGTGGCGACTGGTTCTTGTTCCATCTCTGTCTGCACCGTCCGTCCGGACACATTTCGGGGCTCAGGGGTGCACGGGTGGCCGACGCATGCACAGCTCGCCTCTCTGGCGACGGGTTCATGGTCGGTCTCTGTCCCCACTGTTTGTCCGGACGCATCTCGGGGCTCAAGGATGCATGGATGGCAGGCGCGTTCGTGGACTTTTGAAGTGGCAGGAACCGGTTCTTCAGCGGCAGGGTTAACTTCAGTGACGGGCTAATCCGGCTGATACATGCAACTTTAGTTTTGGGTAGCTTAGCATTTGGCGTTGAGTGAACTTGTTGATTCACTTTGGTATGTTGTTTTGGCTTAGCGCCGACTCTGTGCCAGTGAGATGCAGCTGGAAATATCTCTCTCTTGTCCAGCTTCGGGAAGGATACAGTGTAGCTTTGATCATCTTGTTGTGTATTTGTCTGAGTTAGCTAAATAGCAGTTAGGTAAATAGTCCCGAATGAACCCCGTCCAGAAGTGGTCAGCCAACATCTGGCTGTGACGCCACATTCGTCACCCAAGGAGCTTACGGTTGGCAAACATGGCTTGTGGCAGAGAGGCGTCCCTTCGCCCCATCAGGAGCAAATTGGGAGTGACTGGATCAGGATCAGCAGCGTTTGGGGAAAGATAGCCTAGAGGCTTTGAATTCATGATGCCTTCTACCTCGATCAGGACAGTTTGAAGGACAGCTTCGGAGGTGGTCTGCTTTCCAAGAATCACTCGCAGGGAAGTCTTAACTGATCTGATTTCACGTTCCCAGACTTCACCAAAGTGTGGAGCCCCTGGTGGATTGAAGTTGAATGCAATCTGCTGATTTGCCAGGTGTTCCTGGAGTTTGGGTTCCATCGCCTGGAAGCATTGCTTCAGTTCTTGGTCCCCAGCACGGAAGTTTGTTTCTCTGTTTTCCCAGATCTCGAAGGGCTTGCCCCGACTTGATAAGAAACGACGGAGAGCCAAGAGAAAGGCGTCTACATCCATACTCCCAAGCAGGTCAAGATGCAAGCAATGAGTGGTTAAGCACTTAATGATGATTCCCCATCGCTTTTCTGTTCCACAGCCAAGGTGGATGACAAAGGGTCCGAAGCAGTCTACACCAGTGGACCAGAATGGGGGTTTGAACAGACGCAGCCTTGCCAGGGGTAGATCAGCCATCTTCGGCACTTAAGGAGAGGATTTCCATCTCTCACACGTCCTGCAGCGGTGCTCATGTTTACGGTTGGCTGGTCTTCCTCCTAAGATCCAAAACTTGCGTCTCAATTCTCCAAAGACCCTCTCTGGGCCCGGGTGCAGGAGGGGCTCATCAGAGTCCTTAATGATGAGCTGGTAATAGGATGCTTTGGGTCCAGGATAATTGGGTGGATGATGTCTGGGTACAGGTCCTGGGATCGACGTAGCCTTCCTCCTACTCTCATCAGCCCAACATCTGGATCCAGTTCAGGAGAGAGGGAGAGGAGACGTCTTTGCCTAGGGAGAGGCTTCCCTTTCTGGAGAGCGTCAAGTTCTTCAGGGAAACATGACGCCTGGGCATGTTGCAAGATAGAGGTTACGGCTGCTGCACATGCGGAGACTTTGTCAGACTGGGTCAGTGCCTGCTCAGTGGGGGTGACGAGGTCACTCCAGCTTTGATGCTAGTAGGCGTCTGGCACTGTACTGCTAGCAGCAGAAACATTCAGGCACATAGCAGCTTTCTTCAATTCAGCACTGTCTGTGAGTGGTGATGGGTGGGCAACATCAGGGGCAACAGGCCAGCAAGTCTCAGGCTTCTGCAGGAAGAGCGGCCCGGTCGTCCAGCAATTAGTTTGAGCCAAGTCACATAGCACGAAGTTTGTCCAACAGGGCTTTGGCTGTGGCTGATGTTTCGAAGCTTTGCAGGCAATTATCTACATAGAAAGCTCTGAGCACCGAGTCCAACACTTCATGGTTGCTCTCAGGGTGCTTAAATGGCGCCACAAGGGCTACAAGTTGTGCCGAAAGGCAACACTTGCCACTCATATGTCTTTGGGTGAGTTGCCTGAGCCATAGCTCGCCAGAGTGGTTTCGGAATGCTTATTCTGTAGGCTGGTTGATTCCATTCAGAAGTTTAAGTTAACTAGTGCATACTCCTATTAAAGTCAGACACTACCAGCTTCATGATTATGACTGTAAATGCCAAAGACAAATAAAGTGGTATTCTTTACTATCACAATGCATGTTTGAATGTTTAAATTAATATTGGTCAGTCTCAAGGAAATACGTGACAGTGTCACGTCACGTAATTTAATCTATTCGGGTGTGACGATACACTCAGCTCACGAGACGAGACGAGACACGATATTCGGTTCACGAGATCGAGACGAGACGAGATTTTAAAAAAACTACAATGACAAAATATATGACTGGAGCAACAGACTTTTATTTAACCGAGTTGTACATGCATTTTGAAATGTTTTATTATAACTCTTAACATTCATGAAATTGAAACTAAAACTAAAATTTATAAAAGTTGAAGTAAAATAAATTAAATTAAATAATTATCTTTTTTTTCAAGCGCAAACAATATTATGTGCAAAACCAAATCAAAGTTCTACTCCATTAATACAGAGTGCAAATAGTGCAAACAGAGTCTGACCAAGTATGTCACTGACAACTTGGTATTGTCCGTGTCTTATCAGTCACTCTACTGCCATTCATAATTTCCGCCGGGTACCCAAAATGCTGCCAAACAATTCATTTAAAAGTGGCGGGGGCATCTTCGACGGTAATACGGGTATTTTCCGACGTCATTCTGGCTGCCTATGGCTGCTTCCCCTGCTTCCCCTCCTTCTCCTCCTCTTCTTCTTTTCCTTCTCCTTCGTAAGGTTCTGGCAGGCTAGACGTATCAAAGGCGCATTACTGCCCCTACAGGCCACAAATAGAAGTTTGGATAGCTCAGAAATCTCGCGAGACAGATTTTTAACGCGACGGGTAATATCGTCGAGTTTAATCTCGCGAGATCTCGTGGCACGAGATCTCGTCACACCCCTCGTGATCTGGAGCACGTAATTTCAAGAGCAGCGAACCTGCATTAAATATATCTGTGAATTGTCACAATTTCTCAGAATCAAAGGTGAAAGCAGAAACGGGTGGCCAAAAGCTGTCATATTATTAGAAATTTTTGCTTTTGGCACGAAAAAATTGAAATTATGTGTCCTAACCCTGTTATGTATTTCCGTGAGACTGGGTTGAAACACGTGTAGTAAGTCATGGCGGTTTTAGATCAGGTTAATAAACAAGGCGATGAATGGATCAAAGACCTCAGTTCATATAACTGTAATATGTAATCTGTAACTTCATGTAATACAATGTTTAATTATGTAAACCTTTTGTAAGGAATTCATGCTGAATTACTGTATAGAATGTACTGTGTGTGCTGGGGGCGGGAAGATAAATGTTAAAGAGGAACGGGGAGGGCCCGTAGTTTAGAGCACTGTGATAAGCCAGGATGGTCACACACTTAGGGGCCGTGTCCACCAAAAGCCTTTTTAAAAGGCGGAGCGCCTGTCTGCAATGCATTCTCTATGGCAGGACGCGCAAGCAGTGCGCCTTTTAAAAAGCTGCCCGGGGCGGGTAAACGCTCCGCGCGCCTCGCGCTTTTAGACGCGCGCCCCAGTTGAAAACAGTTGAACTTTTGAAGAAAAGCGCTCCACGTCATCGGCGCTTTTTTCGAACGACCAATCAAAATCGAGGAGGAGGCAAGGCTAAAAGTATCAACAGAACACAAACTGAAAACAAACTGAAACATGTCGGACGAAAGTTTAATAACAGCTGTGAGTGAGCGTCCAGTCCTGTACGACCTCACTTTAAAGGTGGTATTCCCCGTACTGCCTCCTGCCACGATTAATGCTGTGGACCCACACTCTCCTCCGGGCAACCACGACAGGCGCAGAGGGATCGTTCGCAACCTCCGCTGCCACGGCAAGAAGCGCTAAATCTTGCATACATTTTCTAATAAAATTGTAGGAGCAACCAGAAAGGGCGTTCAGGTGTCAGATGCCAGATGATGGAGCCAACAGATAGAAGCTGTATATCTATGGATACAAGCGATGATGCGTATTAATGACGTAAACGAAAAACGCTCCGTGCGCCTTTTTTTTGAGCGGCGCGCACAAACGCGTTGAAAGCAGTGCACGGAGCGCTCCGTCTTTTAAAAAGGCTTTTGGTGGACACGGCCCCTTAGAGGTTATCTCTCGGAGCTCCGGCCGCGCTCGGGAGTCCTTTGCAAACCAGCTCAGGTTCTGTTTTTACTCTGTGCAGTTACAATAAAGCCTTGAACATTTAACCCTAGTCCTTCTCTTCCTCTCGTATTTTTGAGTATTAAACTGTGGGTTTTAGCCACGACATAATCAACACTTGCTACAGTGATTACATGAAGTCTTCTGCTCCAGAGGAACAGAGTGGCAGCAGTCTGCACTGTAAAAAATAAAAAGTTGAGCAAACTCAAAATTGCAAGGCAACTTACTGCAATAAATTTTTGAGTTTTGAGCCCATCAAAAAGGTCATTTTCTTCTTTAGACAAACTTGAAAGTTAGAGTTATACCAACTAAGATTTTTATATTTTACAAACTCAAAAAAATAAGTCAGGGGTGTTAACTTAATATTTCAAATTAAGGTTAATATTATTTAAAAAAAAAAACATTTCAGAGAATGCAAAACGAGTTTTAAATTCACTTGATTAAAATTAATAATTTGAAACTTCCATTATAAATTTCTGAATGCCAGACAGCAATAGAACAAGCAACATGTAGCTAGTTCAGCAGCAGAGAATCGCTGTCTAAATGCAGCAAACCAAAGTGCAGAACAAGTTTGACATTATGGTCAAACTTGTTCTGCACGAGACGGGAGCCCAGGTTAAACGGTGACGCAACTCTCGTGCCTCATACACCGCCAATCCCGAGAGCTGCCTTTAATTAACACACACCCGCAACACACAGCGCACCGCACACCCAACCAACGGACATGCAAGTCTCGGTAACGGTGGCGGCAACACTACGCACAATAAACAACACACAAACAATAAAGACCCCAAACCCGTTAACCCAACTTAACCTAACAGAAACAAATTGACAAAAGGCAAGGCAAGGCAAGGCAACTTTATTTATATAGCACTTTTCATACACAAGGCAGACTCAAAGTGCTTCACATAGAAACATTGTTATACAATAAAATAAAATAATAGATAAGTAAAAGAAAACATATGCAAAGAAATTAGTAAAATAGAAAGTTAAAAAGGCTTTTTAGTAAGTAAAATTGAAAGTGCAATGTATTTAAGAAAGTGAGAAAATTAAATTGAACCCAAGGTGGGACTACAACCCGACCTAAAGGACAATCTATTACAATATTCTAGGACTCTAGCCCAGAACCAAAGGCAAACAACAAACAACAAACAAATATTCAGTGATTATTCTAGGACTCTAGCCCAGAACCAAAGGCAAACAACCAACAACAAACAAATTCAAAAGAGTTTCATATGGCGTATATTCAGTGATTAAGCGCTTAATCACTAATACAGGTTTTCACTTCGTCAAGCTCTTAATGACACAACTTCATTACTCAGCAAATGTCATGTATTTTTCTGGTAAAAATAGAAAATAAAGGGAAAGTTAAAAAGGCATTTTAGTAAAATAAAGGTAAAGTATTTAAGATTTAGCAGAAAGCTAAAGCAAACATAAAAGTCTTCAATCTTGTTTTCAATTCAATTCAATTCAATTTTATTTATATAGCCCTTAATCACCATTACAGTCTCAAAGGGCTTTAACAGGCCAAATATTTGTGACACCCCCCTTTACCCATGCCCCCACACGGGCAAGAAAAAAACTCCCTTGAATCAGCAAGGAAGAAATCTTGAGAAGACACGCAGTGTAGGGGATCCCTTCTTCCAGGGATGTTCAGGAGTGCAATGGGTGCCACAATTGGCATACAGGTAAATACATGTACATCATATTAAAATGGTGATGGGGTTCTGGCCGGTTATCCATGAGGAGAGTCCAGGCATCCAGTCCAGCACCCGCAGCACGCTACAACTGACAGAAAAGTGAATTAGAACGGAAAAGTACATAGTGGGAATGTATAATGTAATAAGAAAAGCACAAGCAAACAGAGTAGTCTTCACTACGCATCTGTTGTTTTCACACTCCAAATGCAAGATTGTAGAGGTGCGTTTTGAGCTTCCCTTTGAATAGCTCCACAGAGTCAGCTTCCCTGATCGCTGATGGCAGCCTATTCCATAAAAAGGGGGCTCGATAGGCAAACGCTCTCTGTCCAGCCGATTTCTTTTTAAAGGTCCCATGACATGCTATTTTATGTATTCTTTAATGTAGGTATTAGTGGGCAACTAACACAGTATTCAAAGACGTTCCCGAAATTCAGCCGTGGTGCAGAGTTACAGCCACTCCGAGCCAGTCGCACATTGAGCTTCCCCCAAATGCGCTGTTTCGGTGGGCGTGTCAAGGAGGAGGGTGGGGGTGTGGCCCTGAGCAGGGTGGGGGTGTGGCCCTGAGCAGCTTGCAGCCACGTGCGCTCTGTTTACATCGCAATGGCTCGTAGAAACCCAGTCGTTCAAGCCTTTCAGTTTGACCCAGAATCGGATCCGGATTACGAATCACCTGAAGAAGTTGGTTCTCAGCGGCTACAGCAGGACGTCTCTGAATGGTAATTGAAAATATTGTGTCTGGATACGGTACTTTAGTTGGTTTGTTTATGTATGCGGTTAGTTATTATCATGTGCTAACGCTAGCCTACGTTGTTGACTTTCAAAGTTGCTGATTTGCTATCGTTACAACGTTATAGTAGTATCTATATCAGTCATCTTTGTAGTTTAGAGAAGTCACTGGCTCATTTAATGGGTTAATTTCAACCTATATTGAAGTCATGTTACACATAACCCATGATTTACTCGTGAAGATTTACGTCTCACATCAGCTTGTCCACTGTCATATGTATAGCTATAGACACTAACCAGAGCCACTATAGTCAGACCTCTGCCATTATTACATCTACCTATATTTTATGGATAGGTGCCGTTGTGGAAAATGTGCGACCATGCCCACAGAAGAGGAGAATATTTGCTGCATGGAGATACCGCAGGTGGCACTCTCCACTAAATTGGAAACTACTTTGTCTCTTCATTTGATACATAATGCATAAAAATAAAACTTACCCTTTCAAATTCTAATTAGGTTACTAGAAGACTACGGGAGGTCGAACTACATCCAAGGTGTATGGTTGACCATCCTGGATTGGAGCCGGTCTGCCTAAATGTTTACTCTATTCAGAATGCCAGCCAAATATATAGAGCCGACTATGGTCCTCTAAATCTGAGAAGAATACACAAGTAAGTTATGCATTGTTACAGAATTTAATAAAATAAATGAAGTTGTTCTCAATCTTGTGCCTAATTTTGTGAAGATGTATTTATATCCGAGCTAAAAAAAACTACTTAAATAGTTACAGAACAAACCAGCCATAGGAGCATAGTAATATTTATTTTCATAACAAAGCAATGATAAATCTGCAAGACTTATTCTCTGAATCAATTGTTCAGTCGCTACAGGTATCTCTCCTATCGTTCCTTTGTGAGCTGGTGCTGGGGCCACCTGGGACGCCGTATCCGGGTTGTCATTCCAGCTTGTGTGGTCCTGCGTATCCGCTCCGAGTTTCCTGCTGAGGAAGGCCACTATGTTGGTTTTAAACATCCCCCCGTTTGAACCTTGACACAAGGCTGCTGATGACCGCCTCCTTGTCAGGCTTCTCATACTGCGCCGTTAGGGGCTCTGGAACAGGGATCTCCAACAGGGCCTCGGTGTATGGCGTAGGGTTGGGAAAGACTTCCTCAAAAATTACATCCATGATTTCATGAACGTAACCTGTATCGTAAAACATGTTTTCTTTACAAATTGGTTGGGTCTTGTGTTACTGTGTTTTTGTATTTATTTGATTTTTCATCAAGAGAAAAACATTTTAGAAATCCAAAATGTGTGTCGTTTGAATTTATTTGAACCCTTACCAAAGGTCTGCTGTGTTTTTTGTGGTTTAGCTCTGCACTCTCCCTTCCTAGCCTTTGCAAAGGACATTTTATAAATCGGTACTCCTTCCTTTGTTTCGGCCTGTGGTCGGTCCACATTGTGATTTGAATGCATAGCAGCCAGGTAGAGTCTGGAAGTACAAGACAAAACATGTTAATATTGACAGATATTTTAGGCTACAATTCCAAAAAGTATTTAGTAAACAAACTTTCTTTAAGCTGCACAGCATTCCAATAAAGGGAAAGACAACATTTTTGGGGGCAAAACGAAGAATAACCGCATGGAAAGCCTCCAAAGATGAAGTTTGGTGGTGGGGGCTCAGTTTTGCAACATCCTTCAGCGCCCTTTTATTGGTCAGCAACTTCTCCAACTTGGAGAAAGTTGGAGTTGCTGCAGACAATAAGAAAATATGATATTAGAAACCATTACCCATACAGTAAAGAATACTACAACCATGCCCTCTGGTAAATTTCTGAAAGCCACTAAATAACTGTAGTTGTATGTTCACTGTTTTGACATTTAGCCTGTATATTGGTGAAATACCTGCTTGAAGCCATTTACTCCGGTCACTTGTCTGGCGGATCGCATGCTCGCACTTGGGGTAAAGAGGATCTTCATGTACATGGACTTCTCGAACATGGTTCAGGATCGAGGTCCACTTTGCGATTCTCTCTGGCCCGGAGGTTGAGCCTGCTGCAGTCCAGTATATGTGGTTGTTGATGCTCTTCATCCACTTCTTGAGTTTCTCACCGTCTTTCTGCTTACTGATTGCCAACAGCTTCTTTGAAATACCTACAATGAGAGCAAAGTACTTTCCACTTAGTTGAGATACTCATAAACTGAGTGATTACTCGATTGTAGCATTTGATAATTTCAAAGCATTTCTTACCATTTACTCAGTGTTACAATTTTAAAATGAAGGACCACCAAATGGGAGCTTTGCGCAAGCTTCAAAACATCAGGTCCTTCTCACCAAAAGGATATCACTAACAAATCAAAGAAAGGAAAAGGCTGGAGAAACATACCTTTTGCAAAGTGCCAGACATCATGGTAATGGGTTATGTTTCTCTCCCTGAGGAACTTCTGTACTTGAGGATGACGATCAGTGACAATGCAGTCAAGGTGGACGCCACGCGACTCCAGTAAGGCTAGACTCCTCTTCAGTCCCTCCTTCTCCATATGGGTGCTACCACCAACTTCGTTGCTCTGTTAACACAGAAAAAATATATATTAATAGAATATGCATGTTAGACTTTGAAATTACAACCAATAACCCCTTTACAATATCCATTTTGACAACTCACCTGGACCAACTGAATGTCCACAATGGTGTTAGTATGGAGATCCATCATTGTGTAACTCCCATACTTTGCAGAGTGACCTATTTTGGTTCAAATAGGGAAATGAGTGTAGTAATCACCCTCCAATACTTTGGTATTATGTCTGACTTTATTTAGGTCACTTCTTTTAACTTCAAACCATATTGAACACTTGTATAAAATGCACTATTTCAGTTAGGTATCAATACCTGGAGAGTCAGCTCTCATGTCACCACCAAGTATCACCATTTCCTCTTGACTTAGCCGCTGCAGATTCAAATCATTTAGGACTTTCCACTGGTGAATAACTGCTGGTTCAATGAAACTTTTGGCATGGCGGCTAAATGTTTCATACCGAAACAACTGTAGCTTCATTGCCTTGAAGACCTTTTGGTGTGGGGGGATAAATAATACATGTAATTAGATCTATATTGAAGCAATTCACAGTCACACATTTACAGTTCCACATCATTTACCTTTTCGATTTTTAGGAAAGATGCACCACTCAGGTACACAGCGGCAGAAAGGTGCAGATTTCCAGCTGGCGTGCTCCCAAGGATAGGCTGGCTATTCCAGCGTCTTCCGAATGTGCAATGGGGGCACTGCTGCTTCACAGACAGGAATGTCCCCAGCCTTTGGGTTGTAACTTCACATGCCCTCGTGCATACTGGACATGCATTAAACAATTCCATGATGCAGCTCTCGTACACCATGTATTTCTTGCCGTTGGGTGTTGCAGTGGATGAATCTTCTCTATATCAAACCACAAACAAAGGGAAACGCTTTGTGTTAAACTGATTGAGCTTTCACCTGGACTGTACTTTAAACCATCACCCTGTTTTCAGCTAGTTTAATTATTTGCATGCACATAATCCTGAAGGTAATGCTATAAACAACAACAGCCTCACCGAGATTAATACTTTATGTTTAGAATGCCATACAATTTATAGAAATTATGAAAGTTCTCAAGAGCCACACATATATCTTCACACTCAGTAACTTACGACTTTAGTGTAGAGTCTAACAATGCTGTGATGGAGTCAGAAGGATCATAAGTGGAATCCGGTCCATTAGAAGCTTCCAATAAAGAGCTGACCTCCAATGGATTGTCCTCCAGCTCTTCCTCAAGGTCTACCCGAGGTCTTTTGGATGGTCTTCTTATTGGTGTCGATGACAGGCACAAAGGGTCTGCATTCGATGTGCCAACACCGAAATCCTTGCAGAACACAGTTGCCTGGACACCTGTGCAAACAATGAATTTTACTAAGGCAAGTCTAATGAAAAAACACATAATGCAAGCAAAGAGAAATGCCAGAATAAAGAACACTAGTAACTACATCAAAAGTAAATGTACTCAAGGTGGAAAGTAGATACCTTCACTTTTAATGTGGGTGTGCAAAGTCCTCAAGGATAGCTGTGTGCCTTCAGTACGCGTTTTCAAATGGTCCGTCTGGCATGCAACATCCCTTGAGAGAGGCAGCTGAATGTAAACAGTCGATGTGCTGGCCTGTGTAGAGGAAACAAGATCCAATTAGTACTCGATTTATTAACCTGCTAACAACCCATTGATTTGAAACTGGCGTGAAGGGGAGAACATGAGTGGGCCTATGCATTTATGAAAATACCAACATTGCATTGCATTGCTGATACCTAAGTTACCAGCTCCATTGCCGAGGAAATAGTCCCTCAAAATGCGATGATTCATGCGATGGAAGGTTACTTTTATTTCTAACTTTATTCATTTATGCCTGTTGCCGTGCGGTAGCCTAGCACGAGCGAACTAGAAGGACTGAATGAAATGTGTTGAAAACTGTCTCCAATGATATAGAACACCAAGGCTAACTTGGGAATCAGGCCCTGTGTCTCACGCTAGAACTACTGCGTCACTTAGCTGTTAAAAGACAGCTGTATTAGTTTGTAGTAAAGTGAGCATTAGCTAAAGCCACATTCTAAGTGAACAAGCAAGGTAATCATACACAGTAAAGCCAGAACATGATACAGCGTTAGTGTACTTACTTGTCCGCGGTTTGTAACTGAGGCAAGGAGAGTTGGTACTGATCCAGGCTTCATTTTCAGAAGTTCAGCAAATCCAGCTTTGTATTGTCCCAAGTTGATGAAGCAGTCGTCGGTGAAATGTTTGGCGCACACAAACACACATTTCGGAATTCGTATCGGCGCATTTCCAGCGAAAACAAAATGAACCCACTGGTTCCTCAGAGACTCGGATGAAGGAGCTGCAAATGTAGGCCTACTTAGTTTGTCACTTTGACATCCGAACACTGAGCACCTGCCATTCAATTGTTTGGGAGCCATGATATCTCTACACTCCAGGCAAAGACAGCGTGGCGATGATATGGTCTCTAGCTCATTGTCTCTTTGGCGGGCCAACGTCTCTGGGCGGGCCAGGCAGAGTAAGGGGAGGAGCTGAGATTCCTCATGACGTCATGAGCACAGATTTCCAAATCAGCGCGCTTGAGCCTCCGTTTTTTCAAAGGCGAGCAGAACAGCTAGTGCTCGTTTTACTCCAAACGCAAGTTTTAGCCACTGGGGGACCATAGGCAGGCTAGGGGAACTCATATTTATGTTAGAAAACCTCATAAATTGAGATTTTCATGTCATGGGACCTTTAACCTTCGGCAATGAAAGAAGGCCGGCTCCCGAAGACCGGAGAGACCGAGAAGGACTATAAGGAATGATCAGGTCCTTCAGGTACAATGGAGATAGTCCATGCAAGGCTTTATAGGTCAGCAATAGCACCTTAAAGTCTGATCTGAAAGTTATTGGTAGCCAATGTAAAGAGGCGAGAATAGGTGTAATATGATCAAACTTTCTCGTTCTGGTCAGCAATCTAGCTGCCGCATTGTGTACCAGCTGTAGACTCTTTATAGTAGAGTTCGGTAATCCCGAGAACAATGCATTGCAATAGTCCAGTCTTGACGAGACAAACGCATGAATCAGTGTCTCTGCATCCACTACAGATAACATTGATCTGATTCTTGCAATGTTTCTCAAATGGAAAAAGGCAATTCTAGTTATACTTCTTATATGCTGATCAAAGCATAGTTGAGGGTCAAACAAGACACCAAGATTTCTGACGGATGCACTCTGTGGGATGGCGAAGCCATCCAACCACAGAGAGACATCCTCAAACTTTTCCCGGTCCCGCTTCGAGCCGATAATCATCAGCTCTGTCTTCCCAGAATTAAGCTGTAGGAAGTTTTGTGACATCCAGCCCTTCACAGCAGCCAAACAGGACTCAACCTTTTGAATCTGGGCAGAATCCCCGGAATCTACAGGAATGTAGAGCTGGGTGTCATCCGCATAGCAATGGAAACTAATTCCGAAGCCGCAGATAACGTCACCGAGGGGAAGCATATAAATTGCAAAAAGCAATGGACCAAGAACCGACCCTTGTGGTACGCCAAAGTGCAATTTACAATGCTTCGATTCTGCACCCTCATGAAGCACAAATTGGGTTCTATCTGTGAGGTACGATTCAAGCCAACCAAGAGCCGTACCCCCGAAACCAACATAGTGTTCAAGACGGTGGAGAAGAGTGCTATGGTCAATCGTATCAAACGCAGCGCTCAGATCCAACATCACAAGCATTGTGCTTGTATTTTTATCCAAAGCAAGAAGGATGTCATTTACAACTCTTGTAATAGCAGTTTCAGTTGAGTGGAAATTCCTGAACCCCGACTGGAAAGGTTCGAAGAGATTATTCCTCGTCAAATAGTCAACAATTTGCTTAGCTACAATCCTTTCCTGTACCTTAGACAAGAAGGGCAGATTCGATATAGGCCGATAGTTCCTGACTAATTCAGGATCTAGGCCAGGCTTTTTGAGTAGCGGTTTTAACACCGCAGCCTTGAAATTGGAAGGAACAATTCCTGTTGAAAACGAAAGATTCATAAGCAAGAGGATAACAGGCCCCACCGTTGGAAAAAGATCCTTAAGAACCCTAGAAGGGAGCGGATCCAACATACAAGTTGTTGGCTTTGAGGCCTTTATCACCCTTTCAAGTTCCACCAAGGAAATCGCCTTAAACTCCAAAAGAGTTGCGTCAGAATTCACCATCCTATTTGGCAGAACCCCATCCTGCCCCACAGGATGTGTAGGATTAGCCGCCCGGTAAGCATCAATTTCCTCTCTAATTGATTGAATCTTATTCTCAAAGAAATCCATGAATTCACCTGCCGAGATCGAGGAGCCTACGGTCTGATTCTGTTTCTGAGTGAGACTCCTCACCGTGTCAAAAAGAAACTTAGGATTATTTCTATTCAAATTAATGATACTAGAAAAGTAGGCGTTCCTGGCGATAGTCAGCGCACCCTTATAGGTGATCAGACTATTATGCCATGCAAGATGAAAGACCTCAAGTTTAGTCGAGCGCCATTTGCGTTCAAGGATCCTGCAATTTCGCTTCAAAATGCGAGTTTCTGCATCAAACCAAGGAGCTGGTTTTTTCAATGTTCGTTTTTTAGTTACGTACGGAGCAACTGAATCAATGGCAACAGACAAGGCAATGTTGAGGTCATCAGTAAGGCACTCCACAGAACCACTATAGTTACAGAGAGGTGCAAGTGAACCAGATAACTTATCTTCCATAGCTGTAATGGTTGCAGGTGTGATGCGGCGACAGCTGAAAGTAGCTTGCTGATCGTCGCAGGGGCAGGATACCACCACCTGGAAAGTGAGCAAAAAGTGGTCTGATAAAGCTGAGGTGTAGGAAGAGACCACTAGCTGCGAAATGTCAACACCACGGGTCAGAACGAGATCCAACGTGTTTCCACCGATGTGGGTTGGTTGCTGGACGAGCTGTTTGAAGCCAAGCGTATCTGTAATGGACAGAAAAGCCCTTGTGAGGGCATCAGACGGGTTATTCACGTGAATTTTAAAATCCCCAATAAGCAAAATATTGTCTGAATATGTGGCCAAATCAGCTGCAAAGTCAGAAAACTCATCCAGAAAAACTGAATACGGTCCTGGAGGACGGTATACTACAGCTAAAACAAAAGAGTCTGGAACTCGTTTTGCTTCTCGAGGAGCTGAGGTGCAGAGCGCTAGCACCTCAAAGGATCTGAAAATATATCTATTCTTCTGCTTTAAATTAAGCTTAGAATTAGATATCAGGGCTACTCCACCACCTTTCTTAACTTCTCTAGATACTTGGGTGCTGACGTAATGGGGTGGAGTAGCTTCGTTTAAGGCTAGAAACTCATCTGGTTTTAACCAGGTTTCAGAAAGCCCCAGTATGTCGATCTTTTTATCAATAATTAAATCATGGACCAAGAGCGCCTTCGATGAAAGCGACCTTATGTTCATGAACCCTATTCTGAGTACTTCCCTTTTATTATTTTCAGAGAGAGTCTGGTTAACACTCAGCTCTGAAGCGGTCAAGGGGATACCGCGGTTTCGACATACTGGTTGCGGCCCTCGTCTGCGGGTTTTACACCTCGAGACAGCGCGAGGCCGCACCACCGTACATATAGGTACAGGGTTATTTTCAGAGGGAGTCTGGTTAGCACTCAGCTCTGAGGCGATCAGTGGGATCACCAGAGTTGGACATACTGGTCGCGGCCCTCGCCTGCGGGTTTTACACCTCGAGACAGAGCGGGGCCGCACCACCGTACATATAGGTACAGTGTTAATTTCAGGGGGAGGCCGGTTAGTTGTTAGTATTTGATTTGACGTGCGGTTTATCATGCGATTTGCCATGCGATTTTGCACGCCTGTACTAGGTACAGCGTTAATTTCAGAGGGAGTGTGGTTAACACTCAGCTCTGTCATGCGATTTAACATGCGATTTTGCACGACTGTACACATAGGTACAGCGTTAATTTCATGCGTTGCGTCATCCATCATGCGATTTACCATGCGATTTGACATGCGATTTAACATGCGGTTTGACATGCCGTTTGACATGCAGTTTTGCACCACCGTACATATAGGTACAGCATTAGTTACAGAGGGAGTCTGGTTAACACTCAGCTCTGAAACAATTGGTGCAATAGATCCTGGTTCAGCTAACCCATCTGCTGTTCTAGACTCTGTTCTGGACTCTGCAACGTAGACTATCATGTTGCTAGCAGGTTTACTAAATAATACTACGGAGTGTTGAATCCAAGATGGCAGCATGTTAGGTTGTATGTGAGTTTGTGAGTTTGTCTCTCTGTCTTTGTTCATTTTTTGCGCTATTTTGTTTCGGCTACTCATTGAGCACACTGGATTTAAGGATATTATCATTCATCACATGAAATGAATGCGGACTACCTGGACTCTGAAGGGCTAGAAAAAAGGCAGCAGTAGCGGCCTTGCTAACTCCCAAGGCCTCAGCAGCAGCAGTAGCAGCCTTGCTAACTCCCAAGGCCTCAGCAGCAGCAGTAGCAGCCTTGCTAACTCCCAAGGCCTCAGCAGCAGCAGTAGCAGCCTTGCTAACTCCCAAGGCCTCAGCAGCAGCAGCAGTAGCAGCCTTGCCAACTCCCAAGGCCTCAGCAGCAATAGCAGCCTTGCTACCACATCAAGGCCTCAGCAGCAGCAGCAGTAGCAGCCTTGCTAACACATCAAGGCCCCAGCAGCAGCAGCAGTAGCAGCCTTGCTAGCATCTCAAGGCCCCAGCAGAGCAGCCTTGCTAACACCTCAAGGCCCCAGCAGCAGCAGCCTTGCTAACGTCTCAAGCCCCCAGCAGCAGCAGCAGCAGCCTTGCTAACATCTCAAGGCCCCAGCAGCAGCAGCCCTGCTAGCATCTCAAGGCCCCAGCAGCAGCAGCTAGCATAGTAAACTCAGTAATTTAAAGACAATGGCATTTTTCTTAACTTTAGTATGTTTGTTGACATTTTGGGACCTGACTCCAAGGAATTTCCCCTTGGTGAGTACCACTAGCTATGTGTCGAGCATGCAAGACACTTACCATAGTGGCACTAATGCTAATGTTGCCAGGCATTTTCAGCAACCACAGTCTGATTTGGTCTGGGCCTCAAACCTGTGGTCGGACCCACCTAGGGACTTACCTAAACTTCTACGTTTTTTTACATTATACTGTATAATCTCACTCTTTCCCTTAAGGAAAGGCATTGCCTGGCTTTAACACATGAAAAAACTGCTTCAAAATGTAATGTGAGACGAGCAGTGATAATTGTACTACTCCTACTTCTGTCTGGAGATGTGCAATCAAACCCTGGTCCTGAATTGCAATGTATCCAGACTCCCGCTGATTTTAAATTAATGTCTGGTCTCAAATGTATTCATCTTAATGTGCGCAGCTTAGTACCAAAGATGGACATGGTCAGAATTTGGGTTAGATCAACAGATGCAGACATTGTGGTCATCTCAGAAACTTGGCTGACAAAATCTATTGCAAATGAAGACATTAGCATACTCGGATACAATGTTTTTCGTAGTGATAGGCCCAAGAAAGGCGGTGGTGTAGCCATTTTCGTTAAATCAAGATTTGATGCTTCAATTGTTCTGTCTGAGTCTATCTCTAAGCAATTCGAATTTTTGGCATTGAAGGTGGAAATAGCAAAGTCCCTCTCTATGACTGTTGTCGGGTGCTATAGGCCTCCATCGGCCACAAAGGAGGCATTATCGTCATTGCAGCATCTTTTGTCCAAATTAAATTATAATGAGCTTTTAATGGCTGGAGATCTGAATTGGGACTGGCTAAATGCAGTTTCGGATGAATTTAAATCTTTCTGTGACTCTATTAATCTTATCCAGCTGGTCAACCTACCTACAAGGCCAAATCTTAAAAAATCTGAAAAGTCCACTTTGATTGATCTAATTCTCACAAATGTTCCTCATAAATTCTTATCCTTGGGAGTTTTCTGCAATGATTTGAGTGATCATTGTGTTGTTGCTACTTGCAGGGACACAAAGATCCCCAAACGTAAACCACGTATTATTTTCAAGAGGAATTTAAAAATGTTTAATGAACAGGCTTTTCATCATGATTTGTCTTTGGTAAATTGGGGACACATAGGTCTTTTGCCGGACGTGGAGTTAGCTTGGACATTCTTTAAGGAACACTTTGTGAAAATTGTAAATAAACATGCCCCCATCGGGAAATTCAGGGTTAAGGGACGAGATAATCCGTGGTTTTCCCCAGAGTTGTCAGAAACCATCCATCGACGTAATGTGGCATGGGCCAAAGCCAGAAAAAGTGATTTTGCCTCTGACTGGTCCATTTTCAGGCAACTAAAGAACAAATGCACTACTCTTATTAAAAAGGCTAAATCTGAATATTATTTATCTGTCACAACTGAGAACCTTAATAATCCACAGAAATTTTGGAAAGTAATTAAATCTATATCTGTAAGTAAAAGTCCTCCGGCTCTTCCGATATTTGTTCTAAAAGACTCGGTCCCAGTCTATGATATAACTGAGGTTCTAAATTGTTTTAACAATCATTTCGTATTATCTGGTTCTTTGTTTGATTCTACGGGAGCTGCCCCTGTGTTTCCCTGCACAGAAGCTCCACGGTTTTCAGGAGAACCCTTTAATTTCTTACCTTTTAATGTGCAGCAAGTGCATCAAGCCCTCAAAACGTTGGATAGCAGAAAATCCCCTGGACCTGATTCAATAGAGCCCTACTTTTTAAAAATAGCAGCTGATTTTGTAGCACAGCCTCTTACAATCCTTTTTAATCTCTCAATTGAAAACAAAAAAATTCCATCTGTTTGGAAGTCAGCTTTTGTTACTCCCTTATTAAAAGGAGGAGATCCAGCAGCTTTAACCAACTACAGGCCAATATCAAATCTGTGTGCCTTGTCAAAAATTCTTGAATCTCTTGTGTGTGATCAGTTAAAAGAGTTTCTAACATTTAATGATCTTCTCTCAAAACTGCAATCAGGCTTCAGGAAAAAACACAGTACCATCACTGCAGCTACAAAAGTGATCAATGATATATTAGTTGCTCTTGATAAGAAGCAGCACTGTGCTTCACTTTTTATTGATCTGTCAAAGGCTTTTGACACTGTGGACCATGCTGTTTTAAAGCATAGGCTTTTTTGCTTGGGTTTGTCAAATCATGTAGTTTCCTGGTTCACAGATTATTTGAGTGACAGGACTCAGTGTATTAAATATGATGGTCTGTGTTCTGAATTTGTGAGTGTCCACAAGGGCGTGCCACAGGGTTCAATATTAGGACCCCTCTTGTTCATTATGTACATTAATGATTTGGGAAAAAACGTGTCAGATGCTAACATGCATTTTTATGCAGATGACACAATTATTTACTGTTTTGGATCAACTCCTGCTAGAGCTGTTGAATCTCTGCAGAAAGCTTTTGATGTAGTCCAGCACACACTCCTGCAACTAAAATTAGTCCTCAACACTGAAAAAACTAAACAAATGTTGTTTTCAAACTCTAAGAAAGTACCTCAAACTGTCCCCACAGTGTCCACTCTTGAGGGAAATGTCATAGAGGTGGTTCATATCTATAAATATCTTGGTGTCTTGATTGATGATTCCCTTTCCTTCAAACCCCACATTGACAATCTTGTTAAGAAATTGAAACTTAAATTGGGCTTCTTCTTCAGGAACAAATTTTGTTTCTCTTTTGAGGTGAAAAAGAGGCTTGTCACTGCAACGTTTTTATCCAGTTTAGATTATGGAGATTTGATTTATATGAATGCCTCAGCTAAATGTCTATGCAAGATTGATGCTGTTTACCATGCTTCTCTGAGGTTTATCACTAACTGTAGAGCCCTGACCCATCACTGTGAATTGTATTCTCGAGTGGGTTGGCCCTCTTTGTCCACCAGGAGGCTGGGACATTGGTGCACTTTTATTTATAAGGCCATGCTTGGGCTACTGCCATCATATATTTGTAATTTAATAACACAGAAAAGTATTGGTTCTTACAGTCTGCGCTCAAACAATCAGATGCTTCTGTTAGTTCCATTTGCCCGCACTGAATCAGGAAAAAGGGCATTCGTCCACTCTGCTCCCACCACATGGAACTGGCTGCAAAAAGATTTTAAATTAACCGAAATGATTTCTTTGAACGCTTTTAAATCTACGATGAGAGCATTTCAGACCACTTCTTTTACTTGTAGATGTTTTTTATGAATTTTAATTTACTTGTAACTGTTTTTTATCATTTTAATTTCTGTCTATATGTTGTGAGTGTAATATTGTGAGTGTATATATGTTATTTGTTGCTGCCTCTTGGCCAGGACTCCCTCGAAAAAGAGGTTTTTAATCTCAATGGGACTTTCCTGGTTAAATAAAGGTCAAATAAAAAAATAAACTCCTGCAGCCCAGCGTGCTGTGAGTGGATGAGTCACGCCTGACTAAGACATCTATCTATGTTTTTTGACATAATTGAGGCGCCTAACCCAGTAGGGTGTAGGCCGTCTCTCATGAGCACACCAGGGCGACCCCACAGGGAGGGCCAGTTATCTATGAAACCAAAGCCCTGCTCTGAGCTATATAGGGCCAGCCAGCGATTTAGAGACAATAATCTACTATAACGCTCATCATTACCCTTATCGGGTAGAGGGCCAGAGAGAATTAATCGATGACACATCTTTCTGGCGAAGTCACAAAGCCTAGCTATGTTGCTTTTTGTGACCTCAGTTTGTCTTGTCCTAGCATCGTTGGTGCCGACATGAACTACAATGTTGTCGAAGCTAATGTCGGTGTTTGGTGCATCTAATCTAACTCCGTATGAGGTCTCACCGCATGTTAGCACCCTAAGTTTAGCTTCAATGTCGGGAGCCCTGGCCCCGGGTAGGCAAATAACTGTCGCTGGCGAGTGTAGCCTAACTTTAGGTGTAACAGAGTCACCTATGACTAGCGTTTCTACCCCCGAAAAAGACTTGCGAGGCAGGGTACTGACCTCAACCTGCCTCGCAAGTGGTGCTGCCGACAGGATTGCCTTGACGGAGTCACTGCTAACGATAGCGTTAGCTCCACGAGTCCGCCTGGCGGGTCTCTTCTCTATACTTTCTGGAATATCTGTTTTCTCTACGCTCGCTACCCTTTTATCCTCTAACTGAGAGATACGTCTCTCTAACAGAGCTATCTTATCCATGAGAAAGGCAGAGCAAGAACAATCCCAATCCATGCTTACCGTGGTTGATGCAGACGGAGCTCCAGCGAGGAAGCAGCGAATACAATACAGAGTATGCAGAACAGGTCACAGATATAAATACCAAAAGTAGATACAAACCGAGATAGCAGGTCGACGCTAAGCGTCCTGCTAACCAAACCAAACAAACCAAACCAAGCCGGCTACCCGGAAGTTGCGTCTGCGGCGTCACACGGCAGCCTCGGGTCAGCCTGTGGAGAGAGAGCACAGGTTACACGTGTAGTGACGATAAGTTTTGAAGGTGCTCAGAGTTGGGGCAAGTCTTAAATCCTCAGGGAGTTTATTCCAGCTATTTGTTGCATAGTAACTAAATCCTGCTTTCCCATGTTTCGTGTTTACTCTGGGGATAATTAACAGATTGGTCTCAGAAGATCTTAGTGTTCTAGAAGGCTTATGTAGTGGAAGCATATCAGTTAAATATTTTGGGCCTAAACCATGTAGGGATTTATAGGTTAGCAACATGATTTTAAAATCAATTCTCTGACCTACAGGAAGCCAATGTAACGATTTAAGAATTGGTGTAATTTGTTCAAATTTTTGTTAAAACTCTAGCAGCAGCATTCTGAACAAGCTGAAGCTTCCTTAGAGTTTGTTTTGGGAGACCTGTAAGGAGACCATTGCAGTAATCAAGCTTACTAGTGATAAAGGCATGTACAAGTTTTTGTAAGTCTTCGGTGGACATGAGCCCTCTAAGTCTTGCTACATTTTTAAAGTGATAATATGCAGATTTTGTAACTGATTTGATGTGACTTTCGAAATGTAAATCCGAATCCATGATAACCCCTAGGTTTCTGGCTTTGATTGAGGTTTTCAGGGACAGAGAGTGAAGGTGTTGGGTTACTTTAAGCCTTTCCGTTTTAGCACCAAATACAATTATCTCTGTTTTATCCTCATTTAGCTGAAGGAAATTTCGGCACATCCAGTCTTTCACTTGCTCAATGCACTGGCACAGCAGATCTATGGGCCGATAGTCATTTGGTGATAGCGATACATAGATTTGCGTGTCATCAGCATAGCAATGATGGTCAATATTGTTATTATGCATGATTTGCCCTAGTGGGAGCATGTAGATGTTGAATAAAGAGGGTCCTAAGATCGAACCTTGTGGGACTCCACACATCACGTTGGTTGATTCTGATACAAAGTCGCCGATGGAAACAAAGTAGTTCCTATTTTGTGGGTCGGATCTGAACCAATTTAAGACTGTGCCTGAAAGCCCCACCCAGTTTTCTAACCTGTCCAAAAGTATTGTATGGTCTACAGTGTCGAATGCAGCACTGAGGTCTAGTAGCATTAGTATTGAGGTTTTGCCAGAGTCTGTGTTAAGACGGATGTCGTTTACAACTTTAATGAGGGCGGTCTCAGTGCTGTGCAGGGGTCGAAATCCTGATTGGAAGGTGTCATAACAACCAGTTGATGCCAGGAAGTGATTAAGTTGCTGGAGGACAACTTTCTCAATGATTTTACTTATGAAGGGCAGATTTGATATTGGTCTGTAGTTGTTAATAATAGAGGTATCTAGGCTCCGCTTTTTTAAAAGGGGTTTAATAACTGCAGTTTTCAGGGCTTTTGGGAAGTTGCCTGACTGGAGAGAGTTGTTAACTATCTGCAATATGTCTATTGCTAGGCAGTCAAAAACATTCTTAAAGATGTTGGTAGGTAAAGAATCAAGGCAACAGGTGGATGGCTTTAGTTGTGTAACAGTTTCCACAAGAGTTTTAGAGTCAATAACATTAAAGCATGCCATCCCTGCCACGTTACTTTTGCCTGAACAGGGTGGTAGTCCAACATTTTTGTTTGAAGTGGAGATATTGATGGCGCGTCTGATGCCTTCAATTTTATCAGTATAAAAAGCTGCAAACTCATTGCATTTCTGCGTGGAATGGAGATCAGGTGGAATTTGTGTTGGGGGGTTGGTCAGTCTGTCAACAGTTGCAAATAGGGTTTTTGCATTATTATTATTGGATTTAATGATATTGGAGAAAAATGTTTCTCTAGCACTTTTTAAGTCTGAATTGTAGGCACGGAGGCTCTCTTTGTAGATATCATGGTGAATATGAAGTTTTGTTTTACGCCAGATGCGTTCAACCTTCCTGCATTCTTTTTTCTGTGCTGTTACAGAAGCAGCTTTTCTCCATTTGCTTTCCAGAAATCGTTTTAACCTTGTAAGGTGCAATGACATCCATGACTTTCAAAATTTTCAAATTAAAGTTTTCTACAAGATCATCAGCAGAACATGGGTTGAGAGGTGGTAATAAGGAGATGGCCTTTCTAAAAAGTACATACGATTCTTCATTGATATACCGTTTTTTGACAGTATTTGATTTTGTCTGTATGTTGGGAATAAAAGATATATTAAAGAAAACACAAAAGTGGTCAGACAAGGAAGGATCAGTCACAGAGAGATCAGAAACATTGAGGCCCTTTGTGATAACCAGGTCTAGAGTGTGGCCCTTACAATGAGTAGTCTCTTTCACATGTTGGGACAGTTCAAATGTGTCCAAAATGGTAAAAAGTTTTTTTTGCACACTTGTCATTCAAATCATCAGTATGAAAATTGAAGTCACCAGTTATAACTAGACAGTCAAAGTCTGTGGAGATGCTAGACAATAATTCTGTGAATTCATCGAAAAAATTTGCAGAGTATGTGGGTGGCCTGTAAATAATTAATAGGAGAACTCTGGGGGAGCATTTCAATACAGCACAAAGGTATTCGAATGATGGAAAATCACCAAATAACATCTGTTTCCCCTGAAAATCATTTTTAAATATAACAGCAACCCCTCCACCTCTTTTTACAGATCTACATGCATCAAAAAAGTTATAGTTGGGAGGAGCTGTCTCTATCAGAACGGTTGCCCTGTTATTTTGTTCCAGCCATGTTTCAGTTAAAAACATAAAATCCAGTTTAGAGGTGGTAATAAAATCATTACCTAAAAATTATTTGTTATTAAGAGACCTAACATTAAGTAGACCCATCCTGATGGTGTTGTTGATAGGCTTTAAGGTTGTTTTTGGTTTGGAGGAAATATGTATGAGATTTGTGAGGTTAGCAGTGTGTCTAAGTTTCCCTTTGTTTACTCCCTTAGTGGTTACAGCAGGAATGCAGAAGTTGCCATGTTTTGACATAGGCAACCTTGGGTTCAGCAGATTATGCGAAACGTCCTTTATACTTTGTCTACGGCTGAACCCTTTTTTGTCTCAGTAATACTCAGGACTACTATCAGTACAGGGGGCGGGGGGCTGGGGCGCCCTCCGCTTTGGTGTTATCAGCCTGTGGGAATGACCTGGCGATGCTATCATTGACACAGATACAAGTTTGATGCCTACATATTCCTGTTTCTTAAATTCAGCTGGAAAATCGCAAAAGGGAGGAGACAGTGGAGCTGGAGTTGTTGTGGCTATGGGAGAGATGAGGAGGGGGGTGGCCGTTCCTCGCCAAGCCAGCATCGGCGATGGGGGAGGGCACGTGTCCATGGTGTCGGGCAGGCTGTTGTCTCTCTTCAAGGTCTTTGGTCTGTAATGCAGAGGAGGGGGGTGGCCGTTCCTCGTCAAGCCAGCATCAGCGATTGGGGAAGGCACAGTGTTGATGGCGTCGGGCGGGCTGTTGTCTCTCTTCAAGGTCTGTGGGCTGTCTGCTATCTGTGTGTCAGATAGTGGCAGAGTATATGTGTGGGGGAGGCTGTAGTCTCGCTTCTTCTCAACCTGTGCTCTGATTGTGGCCTGTGCGTCAGACTATGGCAAGATTGTGGCCTGTGCGTAAAGCGAGAAGAGAAGGTTGTCCCTCAACAGTTTTGAGCCTAACCTGTTTGGGTGTAGGCCATCTGCTCTGAAAAGATATTTGCGCCCCCAGAATAAGTTGAAATTGTCAATAAAGCCCCTTCCTCTTTCATTGCAGACTCTGGAAAGTCATGTATTCAGTGCAAGTAGACGACTGAATCTTTTTATTCCCCTGTCAACTGCTGGTATGGGTCCACTGATGAATGAGTTGATGTGTATTTTGTCCAGTGTATCCAATAGATCAGTGTAATCCCTCTTCAGAAGTTCTGACTGTTCTCTTTGAATATCATTAAATCCTGCGTGCACAATAATCTGTGAGATTTGGGGGTTTTCCAATATGATTTTGGCTAGTTTATGGTTGATATCACTAACCATTCCATATGGGAAGTTGCATGTTTTGATCTTCTTACCGGTTATATCCTTGATGGTTGAGTCTCCTATAATCAGAGTGTCTGGTTCATCTGCTTCCTCTGAGATGGGCCCTTGTTGGACGGTGGCAGACACATGCGCAGCCCGCCTCCGTGGCGGCTGGTTGTTCCATGTCTGTCGGTACCGTCTGTCCGGACACATTTCAGGGGTCAGGGGTGCACAGGTGGCCGAGGCATGCGCAGCTCACCTCCATGGCGACTGGTTCATGTTCCGTCTCTGTCCGCACTGTCCGTCCGGACGCATCTCGGGGCTCAGGGGTGCATGGGTGGCAGGCTCGTTCGTGGACTCTTGAAGTGGCAGGAACCGGTTCTTCAGTGGCAGGGTTAATTTCAGTGACGGGCTAATCCGGCTGATAACTTTAGCTTTGGGTAGTTTAGCATTTGGCGTTGAGTGATCTTGTTGATTCACTTTGGTATGTTGTTTTGGCTTAGCGCCGACTCTGTGCCAGTGAAACGCAGCTGGAACTGTCTCTCTTGTCCAGCTTCGGGAAGGATACAGTGTAGCTTTGATCATCTTGCTGTATCTGAGTGAGCTCAGCAAACTCACCCATCGGCACTGTATCCTGTAGGGATCCTTTGCATTTTTCTAATGCTGCTAGTCTCGTTTCCATTAAAGCCACCGTCTGTCGCAGTTTGGTGCAGTCTGTGCATTTCCCAGTCTCCGTGCCTGAGATATCCGAGTACAGAGGCATGTTGGCGATAGGAAAGTCCAAGGCTTTTTCTGCGGTCTGATCCGGGAGTAAAAAGTGCCAAAAATCGAGCGATGGAGGACGACGAAAACAAACTATATACTGTTAGGTATTATGATCATGAAATAAAATAAGATAAAGTAGATCTGAACGATGAATTAAGTAGTTTTTTCCAATGCCTAAAAAGGCAATAAACCCCTTTTTCCCAACCGGCATCACGAATACCCAGACTCCCCGGGGGGTAGTGTCGAAATGCGCATGTGCACCGTAGTTGGCCCAGCCTCAGACAGAGTCTGACTTAAACCCGTGTGTCTTGCTAACAAAGAGACTACAGTGAGCCCAACTCTTGACCCAAAACTCAACATTGTTGGTTGGACTAAATTGCATTGCACAGTTGACATGAATACTTAATGTTTTATATTCATTTTACTCAGAAATCATAATGAGAACAACAATTTTAAGTTTTCGTTTTTTACAGTGTGGGGACTCATCACCTCATGCACCAACCCGGTCTCACGAAAATACGTGACACTGTCACGTTATTTAATCTATTGAAACGTGATCAGGGACACGTATTTTCAAAAATTTCGTGTCAAAAAGCACAAATTTCAAACCCATGTATTTCAATTGGAAGTATTTGTCGTGTCACTAAGCACGACTTCCAAACTAAGGTTCCGTACAGAACATTTATTGTTAAAAATTGTCTGTGATAACTAACAATATGACAGCTTTTGGCCACCCATTTCTACTTAAACTTGTCTGTGAACAATATGACACCTTTAGGCCACCCGTTCTACTTTCACCTTTGATTCTGAGAAATTGTGACAATTCACGGATACATTAAATGCAGGTGCGCTGCTCTGTAGGCAAACCGCGAAGGAAAAAAGGGTAGCTGCTTCATCTGTTATTTTTAGAATTGTATGTCTTGATGTTTTGATCTAGCCATAAATCTATTGTCTTGTTTTTGGCTATGTGAATGGAAGTCCGCGTTGATGCCTCGCAAGTCCAGTGTCGCGAGCGGACGTTGCCATGACATCTAGAAATCATACCGTATTTAATGGGTTATCATTAATATTGATGTGTAGGGGTTGATTATAACTCGTGAATAATATTGTTTGTACCACAGTCTGGGGGAATACTCGTATTCTGATTGGCTGTGTGTGTATTAACTCCTGATATAGGCCTACAGACACCTGCTAACTGCAGTGGCGTGCACAGGGGGGGCCCCCCTTGTGGCCCAATTGTTGAAAAACACGTGCTAAAGTGCCCTCTCAGGAGCCAAAACGCGTATTAAAGGGGCCCCTTGGGAGCCAAAACGCGTGCTAAACTGCCCTCAAGTGTCCTTTCGGGAACCAAAACGTGTGCTAAACTGCCCCCTTTGAAGCCAAAACGCGTGCTAGAGTGCCCTCAAGTGTCCCTTTGGGAGCCAAAACGCGTGCTAGAGTGCCCTCAAGTGCCCTCTCAGGAGCCAAAACGCGTGCTAAACTGCCCTCAAGTGTCCTTTCGGGAACCAAAACACGTGCTAAAGGGTTCCCTTGGGAACCAAACCGCGTGCTAGAGTGCCCTCAAGTGTTCCTTTGGGAGCCAAAACGCCTGCTAAACTGCCCTCAAGTGTCCTCTCGGGAACCAAAACACGTGCTAAAGGGCCCCCTTGGGAGCCAAAACGCGTGCTAGAGTTCCCTCAAGTGTCCCTTTGGAAACCAAAACGCATGCTAAACTGCCCTCCAGTGCCCTCTCGGGTGCCAAAACGCGTGCTAAACTGCCCTCCAGAGTGACCTGACCCTGCCATCACAGAAACTATCGGGCATTATCTTATTATGCTGCTATTAGTCTGTCTACACCGGTCCACCGGCCACCATTAAGATGTAATTGTCCCTGGGAGTTTATTTCCTTCATACATCCATGTCGCTGTGTGTTCTTCACAGTCCAACGTTGCAATCCACACAGTTCTCTTGAATGCTGATCCTAACAGCAAACTAATCTGAGTAGTCTGTCTAGTTAGTCTGTTTTAAGGCTAGATAATGTGTCATTTGTATTTGTATAACATATAAAACGTGTCTAAAGTGCCCTCTTCAGTGGTGAGAACGCGCTATATGTGCCCTTTTTTTCTCTTTCCGCCCCTGCCCTTCAAAAAGTCTGTGCACGCCACTAGTAGTTCCAGTCAGTGTTTAGATTCTCTGCCTGAGCCCGAGCCCGACCCGACCCGACCCACGGGCCGGGTCGGGCTGATATTTCCCACCACTATCCTCGGGCCGGGCCTTTGATCAAGCGTTTTATTTTTATTTTATCATTGGTTTATTGGCCTAATCTGAGGAGAATGAAAAAAAAAATTGGGTTGAAATCGGGCTCGGGCTCATAATTACAGTTAATCTGTCGGGGCGGGCCGGGCTCGGACAGAAAGTGCACGGGCTCGGGCTTGATTTTCTTTATTAATCGAATGGGAAATGCAATAGGCCTATTTTAGGACCGAATCACTGTTAAACTTGTTTCTAATAACATTTCTAGCGAGAAACATACATTTTACTTGCATAATCTTTAGTCAGTGATTACGTCTGATCTTTAGTTATATAGTTATTAGGAAGATTTTATCGGCTCGCTCGCATGCTCGCAAGCATGCGTTGACAGTGTACGTTTTCGTGAACACTGGATTACGTCGCATTTCAACACAAAATAGCGTGTTATACACATACACGCACGCACACGCACACACACACACACACACACACACACACACACACACACACACACACACACACACACACACACACACACACACACACACAATGCATTTCGCTGCTTAAACAACAGCAACAGATATTCCCTCAATTATTATTACTTTCAAAACGTTGGCCAAAGTGGAATATCTTTTTTATTTGGGCTGCTTCTAGGACATTTTGGGTGGATTTTGAACGGTATGTGGGCAGGACGTTTTTTGCAGGACCTGGCAACACTGCGCTGTTGCCCGAGGTGCTGAAATGCTCCGGAACAGATCTGGATCCACTATGGCCAAAATACTTGTATGCCCCCCCCCTTAAATAAATACTATGGCAGAATAAAGAATAAATTCATGCATTATCATTCAACTTGAACATGTGTTTTTACAGTATAGCGTGGTGGAGGGATGACGTATGTTGGCCAACCCGGAAGTGAGCGTCGCCCTGGTTTCCCTTGACAAAAAGCCAACGGGTTTTTCCATCCATATTAGCACCTTTGATGCACCTCCTCAAAAACTGAAAATAAATAAATAAATAAAAATATCTGTGCTCCAAAGAACGAATTGTAAAGCAATGCATTCTGAATGGGAGTGTTTCTCAGATTTTTCCATGCTACACAGGACGAAATGTAAACCCATGCAAATAAAGACTTCATGTTCATAATGATTTAAATATCATTTATCTCCTGAGTGTGTAGGGTGGTATTCAATTTTTTTCAACGGGGCTGCATCCAGTCACTTGACCGTCATGGTTGCTATGGTGGTTGCTATCGACCGTCCCCTCTAATCCTCACATGGTTCTAAAAACCAAGCGGCAAAGGGGCTGCCGTCAATTGTGTTGTTTTTGTCATAAACTAGGGTCCGATGGTTAAAAAATAGACAGATATTCCAAGGTATCCTTAAAAGGCAGCTTGGATGTTTTTATTTTCTGCAGTTTAGACTTCTTCTATAACCTATTTTTGAAAGCAAAACACCAAGCTCATTGATTTAACGAGGCAGGGTTATTTGAAACAATTTATTGAATAAATATTTATGAGAGGTCATTCCTTCTCCTGAGTTTGCTTCCTATTTATGTCTAGTGTACAACCCTACTGTCCACAAGCATCACCCCCCCCTCCCCATACGGATTTGGAGAATTGTTGCCACGTCCCAGTGGTGGAGGTATCATATATATGAAAGAGGGCATTCAATTATACTACAATGATCAATTAGGAGGCCGAAGCCTTAAAGGAAGTGATGCAATAGGTGACTGAGTCGACAACATTTAAGTAAGCTGGGGTGTCTTATATATCAAAGGGGGTCTCAAAGGACGCATACGCTTCAACCTGTGGCTCCAGCCCTACAGGAAATGACTCAGCAAGTGCTCCATCTCGTTGCACCTGCACCCAGCGGCTCGCTTGCATGATTTGGCCTGAAGTTCTTCCCAGACCTACACCCTAGCCATCCAACATGCACATATTAGAATCAGGCCTCTCTTTAATAGTGACAAAAAGTTATGAGAGAAATACACATTAACTTTTTGTTATCTCATATGCGGCGTGGTGCCGGCTCCTTTTGACCTTTTGACCCCAGACTTCAAAAACGTGGCCACAGGCCAGCTGTGTCTACACACCTTAAGCCACAAATGTACATATCCATCCCACAAAAAATGGGGACTAGAAACTAACCTCTGTCTTATGTACATTTACTGTGCTGTTGGAGGTCACGCCCCTTTTCCGGCCTTTTCGAGATAGCTCGGGATACTCAAATGTTTACACACATTTCCCGGGGCCCTGAGAACGACATATCCGAGATTTGGAGTTCTAGCCCTTAGAGGAAAAAAGTTTTCCCAAATGGACTGTCATTTGGACAAATCCCCTCAGAAGTGTTGCCTGCAAGACCTAATGGTTCAGAATGTGGTGGAATAACAGTTTTTGAGATAGGAAGGTCCTACCGCCCTGAAATTTGAATACCTTATTCTATGGCCTAACTGGGACTCCCGCACCGAAACTTGGCCCGGTCGGACCCCGAAGGCAGGAAGGGAGAGCCCTTCCTGCCCGAAACTTGGCCCAGTCGGACCCCGAGTGCAGGAAGGGGGGGCCTGGACTTAATCTTCGCTCGGTGAATGTGAAGGATGTTTGGTTGGATAGTTATGATGAAGAATCATAATGTGAATGGGAATATTCTATAAATGTCTTGATATCATCTTTCGTCTCAGCACTTCTGCTGCAGCCGCTTAAAGTCTCACTCCGAGAACCTTAAAATATGAATCAATCCATTAGAAGTATGAAGATATCTTCCCGGTGGCGTAACGGGGCAAACAAAGTGTCCTTTGACATCTACGTTTCGAGGCGATTGCAACAGTGCCACACATGATCATATTTGAATATGTTTCAGGGTAGTAATTAGCTGTCGATTTTGGAGGCCTTTATCAATAATGACCAGCTATAGATTTGCTTCCCGATGGAGATTTTTGACAAATTACATGTTATTTAGCATCTACACGTTAAGCTGCCCAATGAGATCAAGCTCGCCCTCTTGCCACACCGAGATCATATCCTAGAGTAGACCATAGGTGTACCATGTAAAATACATGTTACCATTTGCTAGAGTGTCATGCTTGGTGTCATTGGACTCAGCTCAACGTGTAGATGCTAAATAACATGTCATTTGTCACAAATTTCTATCGGGAAGCAAATCAATAGCTGCTTATAATTGATTAAGGCCTCCAATTTCGACAGCTAATTACTACCATTAAACATGTTCGAATATGCTCATGTATGGCGTTGCAATCGCTTGGAAGCGTAGATGTTGAAGGACACCTTGTTCGCCCTCTTACGCCACCGGGAAGATATTTACATACTTCTGATTGACTAATGAATTGATTCAGCTATTCCACCAGAAGTCTGGGGTCAAAAGGTCAAAAGGAGCCGGCACACGCCGCTTATGAGACAAAAAAAGTTAATGTGTATTTGTCTCATAACTTTTTGTCATTATTAAAGAGAGGCCTGATTCTCAGATATGCAGGTTAGATGGCTACGGTGTAGGTCTGGGAAGAACTTCAGGCCAAAATCATGTAAGCGAGCCGCTGGGTGCAGGTGCAACGAGATGGAGCACTTGCTGAGTCATTTCCTGTAGGGCTGGAGCCACAGGTTGAAGCGTATGCGTCCTTTGAGACCTCCTTTGATATACAAGAGACCCCAGCTTACTTAAATGTTGTCGACTCAGTCACCTATTGCATCACTTCCTTTAGGGCTTCGGCCTCCTAATTGATCATTGTAGTATAATTGAATGCCCTCTTTCATATATATGATACCTCCACCACTTGGATGTGGCAACAATTCTCCAAATCCATACGGGGAGGGGGGGTGATGCTTGTGGACAGTAGGGTTGTACACTAGACATATATAGGAAGCAAACTCAGGAGAAGGAATGACCTCTCATAAATATTTATTCAATAAATTGTTTAAAATAACCCTGCCTCGTTAAATCAAGTTCAAGTTCAAGTGTACTTGACAATAATTGACAATAATCTCTCACTCACACACACACACACACACACACACACACACACACACACACACACACACACACACACACACACACACACACACACACACACACACACACACACACAGCAGCAGAAGTATCAGTGGTCACAAGGTGCAACAGTAAAGTAAAGTGCAACAGTAAAGTGCCAGTGGCATGGTGAAGTTCATGTGGTTTTCTTCAGTGTGTTGATGAGTCTGATGGCTTGTGGAAAGAAGCTGTTACTCAGTCTGCTTGTGCGGGACCGCAGGCTGCGGTACCGCTTCCCTGATGGTAGAAGGGAGAACAGACTGTGTGCTGGATGAGTTGTGTCTTTGATGATGTTCATTGCCCGCTTGGAACAGTGTGAAGTGTACAGTTCCTGAATGGCTGGTAGGGGTGACCTGATGATCTTTTCTGCTGTCCTCACCGCCCTCTGCAGTGCCTTCTTGTCTGCAGCTAGACAGCTGCCGTGCCAGACAGAGACGTTGCTGGTCAGGATGCTCTCAATAGCACCTCTGAAGAAGGTGGTGAGGGCAGAAGTGAAATAAATCAATGAGCTTGGTGTTTTGCTTTCAAAAATAGGTTATAGAAGATGTCTAAACTGCAGAAAATAAAAACATCCAAGCTGCCTTTTAAGGATACCTTGGAATATCTGTCTATTTTTTAACCATCGGACCCTAGTTTACGACAAAAACAACACAATTGACGGCAGCTCCTTTGCCGCTTGGTTTTTAGAACCATGTAAGGATTAGAGGGGGCGGGCGAAAGCAACCACCATAGCAAGCATGACGGTCAAGTGACTGGATGCAGCCCCGTTGAAAAAAATAGAATACCACCCTACACACTCAGGAGATTGCAACTGATGATATTTAAATCATTATGAACATGAATTCTTTATTTGCATGGGTTTACATTTCGTTCTGTGCAGCATGGAAAAATCGGAGAAACACTCCCATTCAGAATGCATTGGTTTACATTTTGTTCTTTGGAGCACAGATATTTTTATTTATTTTCAGTTTTTGAGGAGGTGCTTCAAAGATGCTAATTTTTCTGCAATAATCCAAAATCCAATGGAAAAACCCGTTGGCTTTTTGTCAAGGGAAACCAGGGCGACGCTCACCTCCGGGTTGGCCAACATACGTCATCCCTCCACCACGCTATACTGTAAAAACACATGTTCAAGTTGAATGATAATGCATGAATCTATTCTTTATTCTGCCATAGTATTTATTTAAGGGGGGGTGGCATACAAGTCTTTTGGCCATAGAGGATCCAGATCTGTTCCGGAGCATTTCAGCACCTCGGGCAACAGCGCAGGGTTACCAGGTCCTGCAAAAAACGTCCTGCCCACATACCGTTCAAAATCCACCCAAAATGTCCTAGAAGCAGCCCAAATAAAAATGATATTCCACTTTGGCCAACGTTTTGAAAGTAATAATAATTGAGGGAATATCTGTTGCTGTTGTTTTAGCAGCGAAATGCATTGTGTGTGTGTGTGTGTGTGTGTGTGTGTGTGTGTGTGTGTGTGTGTGTGTGTGTGTGTGTGTTATAACACGCTATTTTATGTTGAAATGCGACGTAATCCAGTGTTCAAGAAAACGTACACTGTCGACGTATGCTTTTGGCGACTGGGTTGGCTCTCAGATATACGTGTTTCTAACAAGATGATATCATTGTTAGAAACAGTAACGGTTTAATAACACCAACGCAGGAAACACGTGAGCTGCTAGTTTAGCGAAAGCAGCGTCCCTAGCAACCTGACGTCGTTGAAACATGGGAGCGAGCCGAAAAAATCTTCCTAATAATTATATAACTAAAGATCAGACGTAATCACTGACTAAAGATTATGCAAGTAAAAAGTATATTTCTCGCTAGAAATGTTATTAGAAACAAGTTTAACGGTGATTCGGTCCTAAAATAGGCCTATTGCATTTCCCCTTCGATTAATAAAGAAAATCAAGCCCGAGCCCGTGCACTTTCTGTCAGAGCCCGGCCCGCCCCGACAGATTAATTGTAATTATGAGCCCGAGCCCGATTTCAACCCAACATTTTTTTTAATTCTACTCAGATTAAACCAATGATAAAATAAAAACGCTCGATCAAAGGCCCGGCCCGGGAAGAGTGGTGGGAAATATCGGCGACCTGACCCGACCCGCGGCCCGGGTCGGGTCGGGTCGGGCTCGGGCAGAGAATCTAAACACTGACTGGAACTACTTAGCAGGTGTCTGTAGGCCTATATCAGGAGTTAATACACACCCTGCAGCCAATCAGAATACGAGTATTCCCCAAGACTGTGGTATAAACAATATTATACATGAGTTATAATCAACCCCTACACATCAATATTAATGATAACCCATTAAATACGGTATGATTTCTAGATGTCATGGCAACGTCCGCTCACGACACTGGACTTGCGAGGCATCGACGCGGACTTCCATTCACATAGCCAAAAACAAGACAATAGATCTATGGCTAGATCAAAACATCAAGACATACAATTCTAAAAAGAACAGATGAAGCAGCTACCCTTTTTTCCTTCGGGGTTTGCCTACAGAGCAGTGCAATGTATCCGTGAATTGTCACAATTTCTCAGAATCAAAGGTGAAAGTAGAAACGGGTGGCCTAAAGCTGTCATATTGTTAACAGACAAGTTTAAGTGGAAACGGGTGGCCATAAGCTGTCATATTGTTAGTTATCACAGCCAATTTTTTAACAATAAATGTTCTGTACGGAGCTCCTTAAGGGACATTAGGGAGAACGCTCCCGGGCAGAACCTTAGTTTGGAAGTCGTGCTTAGTGACACGACAAATACTCCCAATTGAAATACATGGGTTTGAAATTTGTGCTTTTCGACACGAACATTTTGAAAATACGTGTCCCTGATCACGTTTCAATAGATTAAATAACGTGACAGTGTCACGTATTTTCGTGAGACCGGGTTGCATGCACACATCCCATTTCTGTACAATTCAGGAAGAGAAAAACATCACCTAATTTACATTGTGAACCAGTATCTTCAGCCTCATTACTTTTTACACCATTTTTGGAGTTGAACCACTGTTGGCTCATGCCTTATTTATTTCTCACTACACACGTTGGTTTAGTTTGTGTTGGTTAGTTTCTCTCAATCTGCCCTTGTATCCAAATTGAGATATTTTATGTCTGTTTTATTTTGCATTTATTTTGAATTTTTTATAGAATCTTTGGGTGGGTGTTACTCTCAAGGTCAAACGCTTGTGTTTGATATTAATAGACACACCATTGGAATTGTTTTAGTTATTTGGGAAACAGCACAATCAATATTCCAGTTCCCTATTGAAAGAAAAACTAATTGAACTCTCTTGAAATTAAACTCTTTTCAGGAAAAGCAGCCTTTGTCAGAGGAGATCAGACCGCTCCACCTTTGAATCTGTAGAAAGATCATGAAGTATCTATTTACCAACTACCCAATTGATCTCTCGGTAGACGGAACCCAGATACATGTTAACTTTGTTAATGGTAGCTAAGGTATTCACTTATTCATTATTTATTGTAAGGGTTAACACTCACACACAACTAGGTTCGGAGATGGTGCACCAGTCCAACAAGTCACTTCAACTAACAAGAACTAAACTAGAAAACCTAGCCCTAACCTGCATTAACTAATGTTAATTAATGTACCCTTATTGTAAAGTAATTTAAATTGTTTTCATGCTGGGTTTATCGTAATAATTGGACTTTACTTTGTTGTTGTTTTTTTTGTCTCTGAGTACTCAGAAGTCGTTGATGTCCCCTTGGGTCCAACAGTGATATTTTATTTATTTTCCAGGGTTTATTTTATTTAGCATGTCAGAACCTAGGTGTGAAGTCAATCTCCCCTGGAATGGATTTAGCTCACTATATGCTAATCCCCTAGAACCTTACATTTGCACCAGTCCAACAAGTCACTTCAACTAACAAGAACTAAACTAGAAAACCTAGCCCTAACCTGCATTAACTAATGTTAATTAATGTACCCTTATTGTAAAGTAATTTAAATTGTTTTCATGCTGGGTTTATCGTAATAATTTGACTTTACTTTGTTGTTGTTTTTTTTGTCTCTGAGTACTCAGAAGTCGTTGATGTCCCCTTGGGTCCAACAGTGATATTTTATCTATTTTCCAGGGTTTATTTTATTTAGCATGTCAGAACCTAGGTGTGAAGTCAATCTCCCCTGGAATGGATTTAGCTCACTATATGCTAATCCCCTAGAACCTTACATTTGACTCACCCCTCTGACTAGCAAGTCAAATATTCACAGAGGAGCTAAAGGATAATTCTCTCTCTCTCTCTCTCTCTCTCTCTCTCTCTCTCTCTCTCTCTCTCTCTCTCTCTCTCTCTCTCTCTCTCTCTCTCTCTCTCTCTCTCTCTCTCTCTCTCTCTCTCTCTCTCTCTCTGTCTCTCTCAGACTATTAGAGATAGCTAGAGATAGCAGTGCATGGTGACAAACACATTTGGTTTGTATTGTGTGGACAAGCAGCCCTCATCAGAAGAGAGGAAGTCAGACCACTCTACCTTTAAAACTGAGGAAGAATCATGAGGAATACATTTATGTTCCTGATTTAAATTCCTGATCCTCTTCTTCATTCTCACACTTTCCATCAGCCGACCTTCTCATGTGGAAGCCTCTCTGCTAAAGTTGATATCTACATCTTCTGCAATGTAAATAATCATTATTTAAAATCTCCTCCTTATAATTGGGTAGAAGATTCAGGTGTTTTGTGGGATTAATGCTGGATTGGTCTTCATAGGGATGAGAGCGATGAGTGGAAGTGGGTCGATGGGACAGCCAACACCTTCCGCATCGCTCCTTCCACATCTTAAGACAAAAACCAATGTGCTGTTGTTCATAACAGACGAACGCTGGTTGATGACGACTGTTCTTCCAAACATCCAGCTACTTGTCAGATGGATAAACTGGTTTTAGTGAAGCAGAACAAGACATGGGAGGGAGCTCTTGACCACTGCAGGGCTCTCAAAGTGTCCCGTAGCTTCTACAATCATCCAATGTTTGATTGACACCGAAGACGAGTGAGCTTATGCTCAGAGCATCGTTAGTGAGGCCCAGACAGATGAGGTGTGGATCGGTATACGTTTGCTGGCTGGCCGGTGGCTGTGGATGGATGGGAAAACCGATGATGGTGTCTTCTCTCTCTGAGAAATGCAAGCAAGCTAGAAGCTATGTTGAGAGGAGGAACTTCTTCTGCTTTCAAAGGCCAGCACTTGAGCTTTGAATAGCCGCGTATTGATGGAACTGACTATCGGCGTAGAAATAAATGAAATGATTCACCTTGAACATAGCTGAGTATTTTGACAATGTGATCTTTCTAGATTTTGTAAATAATTTTTAATGTCAGTCTAATAGGCTAATCTATTAGTCTGTCTTCTGATAATCTTGTTTTATCCCTGTAACTGTTTTAAATAGTTGTTGCATGATGCTACAGAGACAAAAAAAGATTTGGTTATTTATTATATATTTTATTATTAACCAATAGGTTAATAAGTTTAGTCTAGTTACGTAACCCTCCTTTTTACAGGAAGGTTCATATTTAACAATTAATAAATAACTAATGAATAACTTATACTTAAGTACTAATGAATAACTTAAGTACCAAGTTCCTTTAGGTCGGGTTGGAGTCCCGACGTGGGTACCAAATTCCTTTAGGTCGGGTTGGAGTCCCGACGCGGGTACCAGAGAGACTGTTGATCTGATCTTAAATACATTGCACTTTCTATTTTACTCATTTCTTTGCATATGTTTTCTTTTACTTATCTATTATTTTATTTTATTGTATGCCAATGTTTATATCTGAAGCACTTTGAGTCTGCCTTGTGTATGAAAAGTGCTATTTAAATAAAGTTGCCTTGCCTTGCCTTGCCTTATGTTACTTGAATGGGTAATTACCAATGGTAAATCAGAGAAAAACAAAAGAAACCTCCGCTATCACCAATCGAATTGCTGTGTAGTTTGCGTTTTAGGTTTGTTAGTAACTTATAGATCATTGTGTTCGCCCTAGGAAAGTAGGCCACCAATTATAATACACACCTCCTCTTCCACCTATCAATTCTAGTTACAATTGTAGTGATCCAAGGTTTATGTTGGTAGAAGCCTAAGTTTAATTGTAGAAATTTTTGGAATTCTAGAAATAACTGACTTTTCTTTAATAGTTATTTTTCATGGTTCCATTTATCTATAATGTGTTGAGTCACTTTAACCCGGAAAGTATAGAACTGTTTATTTAATTAATAATACAATATTACATTGTCCATGAAATCCAAATGAACAAGTACCATATATTCCACAACATCACTAATTAAACATGACGAAGTAGGTTGAAACTGTCCTGTTTCAATGGTATAACCATTCCTACCATATGCCTTGTAACTGGTTATTACTTTCCAATGCAATAAATCAACTTTTAGCATGTATGTTTGGAAGCTTTTATCTGACTTTATTATTTTTAAACAACAGAAGACGATTCACATTGTGTGTATCCTGATCCACAACGCCTTGATACTCATGCTTTGTAAAATGATATGCACTGGAATATTTCACAATCCAAGAGCCTATCTTGTCAAATGGTATCCACTCAACTCTTGATCCACAACATTTTCAGTTATCTTGTGAGTTGTTATCCAGACTCACTTCTACTCATGTGACTGCAGGGCTCTTGTGAGTTGCTTAATTTTCTTTTAGAATTTGGGGATTTTTGTACAGGTACTGATTGCATTCAGGTGGAAATACTGTGTGGAGAGAAACAGTCTCAGATACAATCGTTTTCTTCTGATGATGATTTAGCTTTAAATCAGCTTAGCATCTGTTAATAGAGATGAGCCAGAATTTCGTCTGGTCCTAAAAAGCCTACAAGCAAACAATGTTGCTTTATTCTGTGGAAAAAATTTCCACTCAGGTACAAATAAAAATAGAAGAACAAATGCAGTGCAGCTGCCTGTTTGTGAAACAATCTGGTCGGAGACATTGTCTACACCGGAACCCCAGAAATAGTGAAATTTTGAAAAATCTTCTTCTTATGCATGTGACTTTTCCCTCAATGCTGCAGTCTGTAGTATAACGACCAGGAGATTTTTGGAAAGTCCTATTTATGTGAATTATGTTATTTTGTGATGTAGTTTTTCACAAGGGGGTAAATAATGCATCCGATGACTCATGTCTGTGAAAGTAGATATCAATCATTAAGTCAAGTTCAACATTTTTCTTCCTGTTCATCTCATTTTGCTTGCAGAGTACATTACTGGTTCTCTGCCTGATCAATATGCACCAGAGCAGACCCTACCTGGAGTGCACTGGTCATCATCACCCAAGAGGAAGGCCTCGGCGTCCTGCTTTGATCAAGACATTTCTCTGCTCCGCTGCAGGGCGCTTCGTAAACACAAGGGTGCGCTCCACTCCTGCACTTCACTATAAGGTTGCTGAGAACAGGCGGTGAAGCCCATGGAGGGCAGGAGGAGGACGGCAGTGTTGAGGGGAAGAGGACATTATGGATGGACAGGCAGCAAGAGAGCGGCCAGGAAAGATCTACTGCACGGACTGACAGCGGTCCTCACTACGGGTCACACAGGCTACCGTGAACAGTACCTACAAATTAGCTTTGAACAAATGCAATTCCTCTGTGATCAGAGCAATCAACTGTGGATCATCACTGTTGAACACTGGGCCCTCTTGAGGGCTTCAGCGTTATACGCTCAGGAAGAACACGATGCAGTAGAAAGGATGAAGGCTTGGATCCTGACCTCAACCCTACAAATGACTTGACACTGGAGCATGTTTAATTTAACATCATTAGACAGGAAATTTTAATAGAATGACGCACAAATGCAACACAAATAGTCCTTTTACTAAACCAGGTTATTGTCTCTGGCCCTCCTGGCTGCTTCCTACTTCCTCCTTCTCTTCCTTCTCTTCTTTGTCCCGGCTCCCCCCCTCTCCCCAGGCCGCTGGGAGCAGCAGAGTCGCAGCATGTTACAAGCCTTGGTAGAAGGTCGCTCTTCATCCAGCCTTCCATGAGGTGAGGGCCGACTGGAGGACGGGGGTCTAGATGTGTTTGACCGGGGAAGGTGGCCTGTGAGCGGTTCCTGCGTGGGACTCAGCTGGGCTGTACCCTTTATGGAAAGGTTTGAAACGTGTACCTGCAAAATCTCTGCACTCTGTCCCGACCTCCACCCAGACAGCCATACAGACTGCTCTACCTGCATGAGACGCTCCAGGCTGAACAACATGCAGACAGCAAGATTCCTAAATAACACCTGCCTACAACCGGGGCAAGTCATCAATTCTCTTTTTCCTTCACAATGTGTAAGCAGAGGCTATGAATTTGGTGACCTCTCAAAGATCCAATAAACAGGAAGGGTCTTATGATCTACGGACTAGACGATGGGAGAGCAGGTGAGTGTTAGGGTTAGGGGGATCGAGGTGATGAACCTCAAATCTCAGGAGCCCGCCGCTCCTGCTCGCAATGGTCTGCTAGACGCACAGCCATGAAAAGGGGGGAGCTACAGCCATGTGCAGGGCGACGCCCTGGCTCCTTGCTGGGTCCTCAGAGTCCCTCGTCTGTTTCAGGTCATGAGGAACACCCACAGTGGGGGTCTCAGTGCATATTGATAGAATCCTCCTTGATTTGAACCCTACACAGTGTTATTTACTAGGCTCAATCATCCAAATGACTCAGTGAGTAGCAGTAGCAGTCAGGCAAGTTGCTCCAGGACACCACTCTAGCAGAGAGGCGTCCACATGAGGCGGTTGGCTGATGGAAAGTGAGAGAATGAAGAAGAGGATCAGGTCATTTGTGAATGTATTCCTCATGATTCTTGTCCAGATTCAGAGGTGCAGTGGTTTGATGTTCTCAGATAAAGACAGACAAGACAAGGTCCACTGAATTAGTGGTTCACCATTCGTTCCTTTAAATAGTCTGAGAGAGGGAGGGAGAGAGGGCCATCCCTTATTCCACCTTGGTGACCTATTGGCATTTTGAGTTGTTGGACAGCATTTGCTTAACCTTTAACACTACTTACAACTTCAAGGTGAAGTAAGGTCAATGAGTATTTGATTATTGTTACTGGCTGGCATAGTTTATGTTTAATTTGGTCATTTTCATCGTAAGCAACTCCATATAAGAAGCCTGTTGAAAACATCAACATGACATTACAGAACAAGATCTATTTGAAGTTACATCCTAATTCATTTTGTCATAGACCTCTTACTCACTCACTCACTCACACACACACACACACACACAGATTCTTCCATACGCAAAATACATCTACAACACATATTTTTTCCATTCTGACCGATGCAAATCAGATCGAAGAGACAAACTGAAAAGCACAAACTAAACCAGTCTGTAGTGCATAAAAGAGGCGTGAGCCAACAATGGTGTTGAAGATATTAGTTCGCAACCCTGTCTCATCAAAATTACGTTCCCAGAGAACTATTCGGCATTCTCAATTCCATTTGTCGGAAAAACGTATTTTTTACGTGATTACGTTTTATTGAACGTATAGCAAATACGTTCATTGTCAGCCTATTTTTTGACATTTATTTACCATAGGATTATGTTTGGTTGAAACGTATCCAAGATATGTTAAATGTCAACATATAGCACATTATTGTCATTAAGGCATATTTCCCTTCCGGGGAACATTTCATTTAACGTATTTTGTCTGAAAAAACGTATCTTGGCCGTGCATACGTTTTATTGAACATATCGCAAATACGTTTGTCAGCCTATTTTTTGCCATTTACCTCTAGGATTATGTTTGGTTGAAACGTATCCCAGATATGTTAAATGTCAACATTAAGCACATTATTGTCATTAAGGCATATTTCCCTTTCGGGGAACCTTTAATTTAACGTATTTTATCCCTGATTACGTCTTATTGAACATATTACAAAGAGCTTCGTTCTCAACATATTTTTTGTTATTTATTTAGGCTACCTCTTGGATAACATATTGTAACGACCGATGTTCGCAACGTGTTCGCTCTCTTCCGGGTTCGTGCCGTGGATTCTGGGGGATGATGTTGTTGCTGTTATGGTTGCTGTTATTGTTGTTGTTCTGGGTCCGTTGCTAGTTGTTGGTGTTGTTGATGATCAGTGGGGTTAATGGGTTGGGATTGTTCCTTGTTGTGTGTTGTTCTGTTGTGTGTTTGGGTGTTTCTGTAGTCGAGCGGTGTATGAGGCACATAATATATATATATATATATATATATATATATATATATATATATATATATATATATATATATATATATATATATATATTTGACCAAAAGCCTGACTCCCTGTTCTTCCTGGTCGGTGCTACAATATATTTAATTGAAACGTATCCTCAATAGGCTACGTTATATATCGATAACACATTATTGTCATTAAGGTATAGCCTATAGGCCTACCTCTCGGGGTAGCCTACGTTTGATTGTGATGTTAATAGTCCAACTTTATATCAACATGTCACAAGAGGAGAAATTAGCTGCTGACGGGGGAACTGTAGGAGCGGGGGGTTGCTTTATTGATTTTTTTTATCTAGGCCTATAGCTGTAGGCAAAGCGGGAAGTGTGCGTTGTCTGGGTGGCTGCCTGAACTGCGCTGCAGGAAATGAATATGTTCACATGTTTCTTCATTCAATCATGAAGGCTATACCGGCGAACAGTGACGTCAGACTCACGCTCATCTACAAACCCATCAATGTCCAGTATCAGCCTGTCCTCTCAGTAAATACGACCACATAGTGTATGTTTTCTTGAACACTGGATTATGTTGCATTTCAACGTAAAATAGCGTGTTATACCTACAGTATCCGCGCGTAGCGTGTTATACCTACAGTATCCTAGTTATATAGGCCTACAAAACATAAGTTATAATTATTTGGAAACTTCCTATCGCTGCCAGTACGGCGAAGGTGACGGTGATGCAGGGTTGCAAGCTTCACGGGTTGTTTTAAAAACGGAGTCGCAGGTGTAAACCTCAAAGGCGCGGGTCACGGTTTTCTTGGGTAGGGAGTTCAAAACCCACTGCAGAAACAGTTAGGGTGTAATATCTATTGTATAATCTCAACCCAGTCTCTTCACTATGCGCACAGATCGCACGGTTTTACAATTTCAAAATGCGTGCAGTACATATGCCAATTCCGCGTGCATATGATACTCAAAACCCAGCATTAACTTCTGTGGAGGGCAGATGCGTCCACATACCACGCATCACTTTATACCCATACCGACGTCACCAGCGAGGCATGCTGCGTTCCATTTTAGGCCTGCTCAGAACTCGCAAATTTAAAAATGGGGTCGCGGTTGTGAACCTCAAAGGCGCGGGTCACGGTTTTCTTGGGTACTTTCAAAACCCACCGCAGAAACAGTTGGGGTGTAATATGTGTTGTATAATCTTTATGAAAACTCAGTCAGAACTATTAAACACAAGAGGATGGGCGGGGTTGTGCAGTGGAAACACACACACACACACACACACACACACACACACACACACACACACACACACACACACACACACACACACACACACACAATGCATTTCGCTGCTACAACAATAAAAAAAATAGAAGAAAAAGTTCCCTCAAATATTATTACTTTCAAAACATTGGCCAAAATGGAATATCTTTTTATTTGGGCTGCTTCTAGGACATTTTGGGTGGATTTGGAACGGTATGTGGGCAGGACGTTTTTGGCAGGACCTGGCAACCCTGCGCTGTTGCCCGAGGTGCTGAAATGCTCCGGAACAGATCTGGATCCATGGCCAAAAAGACTTGTATGCCCCCCCCCCCCCTTTCAATAAATACTAAATAATAAATTCATGCATTATCATTCAACTTGAACATGTGTTTTTACAGTATAGTGGTGGAGGGATGACGTATGTTCAATCATTTTTTTCATTAAAAAAAAAATATAGCCCTATATTATATATATATATTAATATTCAATTAATTCAATGCTAAACCAATGCATTTCAATCTGGAGATTTTTTCGACTTCAGAAGGGCTGCGCAGCGCAAGTTCTCACTCCCCATATCGCTCTATCCCACAGTTTAGACTTGTAATTCACACGTTTCTTTTGTGTTCAACGTGACTCCTTTCATTCTTTCTATCACTGTCTGGTGGCTAGTAGGCCTACTGTAGGCTATAAAGTCACTCTGAGAGATGTGCACGGACACATTTAACGAGGCAGGGTTATTTGAAATAATTCATTTAGTTATCATGTGTGAGGTCATTCCTCCTCCTGAGTATGTAGCGTGTGTATTAGGGCTGCACGATATGGGCAAAATATGATATCCCGGTATTTTTTGGCTGAATGGCGATAGACGATATATATCTCGATAATTTCGATAGAGTGGGTTAGATGTTTTTTTTGTAAGTCGAAAGCCACATGTGAGATGTTGCAAACACTTTTATTAAAACATAGGTCAATATGACTGCAACATGTATCGTTGTATGTTATTCAAGTTTTCACCTTCTTCACAAAATAATCACCTATGCAAAACAATATAAAGCTGTAGGTTACACAAATTAGATACCATGAAGAGCATTGGCTTCGTCGCATTGTCCTGTGTACTACGGCGAGGGTTTCAGTGCGCCGTAACTTTAATCCCCCGCCCCCTCCCTTCTTCGTTCCATTTGGGAACTTGTTTGGTTTCATTTCGCTTGTTTCGTATATTTTAACTAATTAATTAAGAGCGTCACCAGAGGGCGCCCCCAACACATTTGCCGAGCACCGGCCCTGGTTTCGGGGCAGAAGAAACCGTCGCGGCCGGTGATGCAGCAGCACAGCCACGGAGTTTTACGCACTGCACTTTGTGCCGCTGCTGTAAATGGTGGAACAGATTTGTCGTGCTTCCACTTTTAGTCGCAACGGTTTTGCTACACTCACTACAGATGACCTGCAGCTGCTAATCATCTGTCTTTTTTAAACCCGAACTATTTCCACATTATGGAGCCGTTGTTTCTCCTCTGAAACAATTTCGTCCCCGCCGCCGTCTCGTTTTCTTTACGGGTATCATCCATGCTTGTTGTGTTGTGAGGGGGCGGCGGGGGTGGGAATGAGGCTCCCTGCACACGGCACGTTCGGAAAGACAGAGTGGGAGGGGGAGGGGTCGCGCTCACAGTCTCCAAGGCAAGCGCTGTAGACGCTTGAGGGGGAAACTGACCATTTTAACGCATATCGATATAAACGATATTGTCAAATCTTGTATCCCCGTGGAAATTATATCGATATATCGTACATAGCCGATATATCCTGCAGCCCTAGTGTGTATTATATTCTTTTCAATGGAGCTGCGTCCACGTTACTTGACTGTCATGGTTGCTATGGTGGTTGCTCTCGACCGCCCCCTCCACTCCTTACATGGCTCTAAAAACCACGCGGCAACGGAGCTGCCGTCAATTGTGTTGTTTTTGTCGTAAACTAGGATCCGCTGGTTAAAAAATAGACAGATATTCCAAGGTATCCTTAAAAGGCAGCTTGTATGTTTTTATTTTCTGCAGTTTAGACTTCGTCTATAACCTATTTTTATAGGTTTATAGCCATACAAGTCTTTTTGCCAATGGATCCAGATCTGTTCCGGAGCATTTCAGCACCTCGGGCAACAGCGCAGGGTTGCCAGGTCCTGCAAAAAACGTCCTGCCCACATAATGTTCAAAATCCAGCCAAAATGTCCTAGAAGCAGCCCAAATGAAAATATATTCTATTTTGGCCAATGTTTTGAAAGTAATAATATTTGAGGGAACTTTTTCTTCTATTTGTTTTGTTGTTGTAGCAGCGAAATGCATTGTGTGTGTGTGCGTGTGTGTGTGCGTGTGTGTATGTCCACTGCCCAACCGTTGGGCTCCTCTTTCAAGTAGCTGACCTGCCTAACATGCTGTCTATCACCAGCCACATCCTGAGCATCTCCGCATCCACTGGATGTGTGGAAAGGATCTTCTCCAGAATGGCCAACAAATGGAGTGACTGCAGGAACAGGTGCTCCACAGAGCTCATGAGAAGTGAGCTCCTGATCACTCTCAACTTTGAGCAGTCCTGTTCAGAGTTTTACGACAGCGCTTTGAAAGACAAAGAGTTACTCAGTGCTGCAAGGAGTAACAAGAAGTACACCTGGAAAAAGTAGTCACAGTTTTGAGGGGAGGAGTAATGTTGAGGGAAGGAGTAATGTTTTGCACTCTTTTTTACATACGTTTATAAGTGTTTTTGTTGTTTTTTTGTACTGTTGTTTTTTTGTAAAAATGTTCAAAGAGAGTCTCTATAGTTTGTGGCAACCCGGCCCCGACACGGCGGGCCTGGAAGCCCAGAGGGCAGGTAATACGAGCTGTATACCACCCTTTTCCCCCAGAGGGCGCCAAGGGTCGCATTGGCAAGGTCCCACTCAACGCCAACGGGAGACACCTGTGTACCAGGCCAATCAGACCCAGGTGAGGGCTATAAAAGAGAAGCTGAGATGTAGTCTAAAACACGGGAGGTATGTGACCCATGCAGGAGCAGAGAGCGGTGTGAGATTCCCTACCCGCACGGACCTTTGCCCCAGGACCCGGTCTAGAGAAGACCACAGGAGACCATGGAAGGAGCACCTCCTCCTGGATATCGGGACAGCGTGTGAGACACGAACACAGCGTCCCCAGTGGCTCACGGAGCCCAGACTCTTTATTTGTATCGTTTGCATTGACGGGTGATTCCCCTTTTTTCCGTTCTTTGGAATTAATAAACGTGCCGGGTGAGCCGGGTTACCACATATGGTGGAGAATGCAGGCAGTCCGACCACGCAACTGTTTTTTCCTGCTGTTTTTTTCGGGACCACCCGCCCCAGATGCAGAACCCAGACGGGGCCGCAGCTGCGGCCGCCCTCCTGCGAAACGCAGCCGGGAAAAGGGCTCTCCTCCGGCAGGCCGTCATACGGCTGGAAATACGCTCCTCGGACGTCTCTCCGATCTCAGCGCCCACCAGCCGGCTAACCAAGTAAGGACCAGAGGACGATGTCGAGGCCTACTTGGAGATTTTCGAGAGGCGGCTCGGAGAGAAAGATGGCCGGAGGACCAGTGGGCACACATCGTGGCCCCCTTCCTCACGGGACCCGCACAGCAGGCGAGCCAGGACTTGACCCCAGAACAGGCGAGTCAGTACCAGACCCTCAAGAAGGTGGTACTGGCGTACTATGGACATAGCCTGGCGGCCAGGGCCCAACGGTTCCACGACTGGCGCTTCGACCCCAAGGGCGCCGTGAGGTCCCAGATCGCCCAGCACGCGTGGCTCATCAGGAGATGGCTCGCGGGAGAGGATGGCCCCAGCGCTCTCGACCGGGTGTTACTGGACAACACCATCCGCCAGCTACCGCCAGAAGCCCAGAGAACCCTCGCCACCAGCCATCCGACCACGGTGGACGAGCTGATCCGCCAGCTGGAGAACTGGCAGGTGGCCCGACAGCTAAACAGCGCCACCCGGCCACAGCCCCGCCCGATCGACACCCGTAGGGACCGGCGAGGACCGGAACCCCCTCGACGGATAAATCAGCCGAGACCACAGACCCGATCGCCGGAAGCCAGAGAGGTATGGCGGTGCTATAACTGTGGCCAGACAGGACACCTCGCTCGTAATTGCCCGGAGAACCGGGATGTGTCTATGCCCTCGGCCTTCGCGAGTGAGGGCCGGCCAGGACCGTGTCTACTCACCACCTGTCGGGCGCATCAGGAGGCCGGAGCCCCAAACCTCCCGGCTCGGGTGGGCGACAAGGACACTCAGGCCCTCATCGACACGGGGAGTGTCGTCACCCTCATCCGGCCCGACCTAGCCGTCGGAAGGACGGGGGAACCGATGGAGGTCGCCTGTGTACATGGGGACACCCGCACCTACGACACGTGCCATGTGGTCGTGCGGACCCCCCGAGGGGCCTTCACCGTAAGAGCCGGGGTCGTACCCAATCTCCCGGTGCCCCTATTGATCGGGAGAGACTGCCCCATCTTCCACCGGCTCTGGAACGCGGAGCCAGGACCCCGACCGCCCCGACCGCAGCCGAGGCGACACCGACAACCAGTTCGTCACACCTACGGAGCCCGGGCACCACACTCCTCCCCAGCTGAGACATCTGGAGAGGGAGACGGCACCGGTAGAGACGGCCCCACACCACCAGGCACACCAGCCCGCCCACCCGGCGAGACTCATCGCCTGGACTCGCCGGGGACCCCCGACACCCTGACGGCGTCGGAGCGACCTGCCGGGTTAGGAGAGACGGAGAGTTCCCCCCTCACGGAGCTCTCGGACTTCCCCCCAACGGGGAGGGGGTCGGACCGTCTCGGACAGTTCGCCACCGCCCAACAGCAGGATGACACCCTGAAACACGCCTGGAGCCACGTTTTCGCCCATGACGGTCGCGCCAGGGACTCGGTGAGTACCCTACCGTACCTGCACTTCTGCACCAGGTCAGGCCTTTTGTATAGGGTAACCGAGAGGGCAGGAGTAATAGGAGAGCAGTTGGTGGTGCCTCGCCCGTACACCAGTAAAGTCCTCTTCATGGCACACACACACGTCCTAGGGGGACACTTAGGCATGGACAAGACTAGGGAACGGATCCTAGACCGGTTCTACTGGCCCGGGATAAAGAAGGACGTTACAGAGTACTGCCAGGCGTGCCCGGAGTGCCAGCGGACGGCCCCGAGACCCTCGGTCCGGAGTCCGCTGATACCGATGCCTATCATTGAGGTACCCTTTGACCGACTGGCCCTAGACATTGTGGGCCCTCTCCCCAAGACCAGCCGGGGACATCGATACATATTAGTCATGGTTGACTATGCCACCCGGTACCCAGAAGCCTTACCCCTCCGCGCCGCAACCGCTAAGGCCGTAGCCCGGGAGCTAATGTTGCTTTTTAGTCGGGTGGGGATAGCACGGGAGATTTTAACAGACCAAGGGTCATGTTTTATGTTGCGTGTGCTAAAAGAGCTTCTCAGTCTCCTGCAGGTGAAGCAGCTGAGGACTTCAGTGTACCACCCCCAGACGGACGGGCTGGTGGAAAGGTTCAACAAAACCTTAAAGCACATGCTGAAGAAGGCCATGGAGGTAGACGGGAAGAACTGGGACCAGCTCCTCCCCCACGTCCTCTTCGCGGTGAGAGAGGTTCCCCAGGCCTCGACAGGGTTCTCCCCCTTTGAACTGCTGTACGGACGGCGGCCAAGGGGACTACTAGACCTGGCTAAAGAAGCCTGGGAGAGCAGGCCCTCCCCCCATCGTACCCTAGTGGACCATGTCGAGCAGGTACGAGAGAGAATGGCGCAGGTCTGGCCGATAGTACGGGAGCATCTGCACCAGGCACAGCAGGACCAGGCGCGGACCTACAACCGCGGGGCCCAGCTGCGTCTCTTCCAGCCGGGGGAGTGGGTCCTGGTTCTCATCCCTACAGCTGAATGCTGTAGGAAGTTCCTGGCCAAGTGGCAGGGACCGTATGAGGTGGTCGACCGCGTGGGGGAGGTGAACTACCGGGTGCGGCAGCCGGGGAGGCGCAAGCCCACCCAGCTGTATCATGTCAACCTCTTGAAGCAGTGGAAGGCCGGGACAACCCCACTGGTGCCGGTCCCCGTGGTCCTCGTCGCCCGGCAAGGAGTACCGGAGGTCCCGATGGGCGAGGACCTCAGTCCCATCCAGAAACAAGACCTCACTGACGTAGTGTTGCAGCACCAGGACGTGTTCTCCGAGGTACCCGGGAGAACAACGGTCGCTCAACACGACATCCGAACAGAGGCAGGCGTCACAGTACGCGTACCCCCGTACCGGGTCCCAGAGGCCCGTCGGGTCGCCATACGGGAGGAGGTCAAGAAAATGCTCCAGCTCCGGGTGATCGAGGAGTCACACAGCGCCTGGTCCAGCCCAATCGTCCTGGTCCCGAAGCCAGATGGATCGTTTCGATTCTGCAATGACTTTAGGAGGCTGAACGAGGTCTCGGAGTTCGACGCGTACCCAATGCCCCGGGTCGGGATATTGGCAGGTCCCCCTCAGCAAGACCGCCCGGGAGAAAACGGCGTTCGCAACCCCCGGGGGACTATACCAGTACACGGTGCTCCCCTTCGGGGTACATGGAGCTCCGGCCACGTTCCAGCGCATGATGGACCGTCTCCTGCGATCACACCAGGCCTACGCCACCGCCTACATTGATGACATCATCATCCATAGCGCCAGCTGGGACGTCCACCTGAGACACCTAAGAGCGGTCCTGGGGGAGCTGAGGAGGGCGGGTCTCACCGCCAACCCCGCCAAGTGCCGTCTGGGCTTGGAGGAGGCCTCATACCTGGGCTAGAGTCGGACGCGGGAATGTCCGACCCCAGGAGGCCAAGGTGAAGACCATCCTGGATTGGCCCCGCCCCACCTCCAAGAAGCAGGTCAAGTCCTTCCTCGGTCTGGTAGGGTACTATCAAAGGTTCATTCCCAGTTTCGCCACTCTGGCAAGCCCCCTACATGACCTGACCCGGAAGGCCCTGCCGGACCGCGTTACCTGGTCGGAGGCAGCAGAAGGAGCATTCAGTCTCCTCAAACGGGCCCTATGCTCCGAGCCAGTACTACTAACGCCTGATTTTACTCTGCCCCTTATAGTCCACTCCGACGGCTCAGAGGTGGGCCTCGGAGCGGTCCTCTCGCAGGTCCGGGACGCGGAGGAGCACCCGGTGACGTACATTAGCAGGAAACTCCTCCCGAACGAAAGGAACTACTCCACCGTGGAGAAGGAGGCCCTGGCCATCAAGTGGGCCGTAGACAAGCTGCGGTACTACCTCCTGGGCCGGGAGTTCACCCTGGTGACGGACCATGCCCCGCTCAAGTGGATGGCCACCGCCAAGGATACAAACGCCAGGGTGACAAGGTGGTTCCTGGCCCTACAGGACTACCGCTTCAAAGTGGACTACCGACCAGGGCGGGAGCACGCCAATGCTGATTCCCTGTCCTGTCGGGACGCATGCCTCTGGGCAGTCAGAGGCGCCCCGGGGCTACATCTAAGGGGGGAGGAGTGTGGCAACCCGGCCCCGACACGGCGGGCCTGGAAGCCCATAGGGCAGGTAATACGAGCTGTCTACCACCCTTTTCCCCCAGAGGGCGCCAAGGGTCGCATTGGCAAGGTCCCACTCAACGCCAACGGGAGACACCTGTGTACCAGGCCAATCAGACCCAGGTGAGGGCTATAAAAGAGAAGCCGAGATGTAGTCTAAAACACGGGAGGTATGTGACCCATGCAGGAGCAGAGAGCGGAGTGAGATTCCCTACCCGCCCGGACCTTTGCCCCAGGACCCGGTCTAGAGAAGACCACAGGAGATCACGGAAGGACCTCCTCTCCTGGATACCGGGACTGTGCGTGAGACACGAACACGGCGTCCCCAGTGGCTCACGGAGCCCAGACTCTTTATTTGTATCGTTTGCATTGACGGGTGATTCCCCTTTTTTCCGTTCTTTGGAATTAATAAACGTGCCTTGTTGGCAGTTTGAGCAGCAGAGACTCTTGTTCCTTGAGCCGGGTTACCACAAGTTATGCACTTAAAAAGTTACATGAAGTTCTCAGTTTATTTAGTTTATATTTTAAAAGTTCATTGTTGCACACGCCACACAAAGAGATTTCATTCAAGATTTAATTGACTGCACTTTATAAGAGAATGTTAATTGGTAATAAGGCATTTCAAGCTTTAAGCATGACTAATTGCTTTCTTGATCAACCCTTTACTAAAAACACCAGCACAAAATAAAACATACCACTGCTGCGGGCGCTCTGCCCCACAGGAGTCGGGCCCGTGGTGGGCGTCCCTTATTTTCATTTCTGAAAGGTGGCAACCCAATCAATGCTAGCAAAGTAGCTCTCTTTGTTGCCTATATAGACCAGGCTAGGTTAGCAGCAGTCAATGCTAATACCGCTCTTTGGAATAAGTTGATTAAAAGACAGGATTAGACTGAGCGTTATGGAGAGCAAAGCACCGTACGATGTAGGCTATTAATTAGAGCTGTCAAGCGATTAAAATATTTAATCGTGATTAATCGCATTAATGTCATAGTTAACTCGCGATTAATCGTGATTAATCGCAAATTATTTTTCTATGCTAAATATCCCTTGATTTTTTTGTCCCATAATTCTTCTCATTTTAATTCTCTTATCAACATGGTGAAGTGCATCGGCTTGCCTTGTGCAAATGATTTTTTATTGATAACAACATTGGCATATACTGATCAAAACAGGACGATACAAAAAAAGAGCCTATAGTGCAATTAAACGACTGCTTTGAACAAATGTCATTTGAACATAGCAGTCAGGCTACTGCTTCTTTGTTTTGAGCCCAATTTTTATTTTATTTTTTTAAATAAAATAATTGCGTTAATCGCGCGATAATTTTTTTAACGTCGTTAAAATAGGTTCGCGTTAACGCCGTTAATAACGCGTTTAACTGACAGCTCTACTATTAATAGTCTACAACCAGTAAGCATTTCTTCTATTATTGTTGTTCTTATTCTTAATCCTTTGTTATTCCAGCGGCAGCTTGGCGGCAGGTTGCCATAGTGATCCCTAAAGCCCGGTCCGGAAAATGGACAAAATCTAAATTTCATTGTTCACTATTCAGTAGAAGAGTTCTGTGAGGGCGTGCATGGCAGTGGGTAACACAGCTCAGATGTGATGCCAGAAAACACTTTGTAGTAGAGTCTTTAATCCTCTGACATTGGCTTAAAAACTGGATAAAAAATATATTTTTACAATATTCAATCTTATCTCTTCAATGGCTTTATTATTTCAAATTCAGAAGGAATTAAAACACATGTTAACAAAGCATTGTAGTTGTAAGCAGCTTCCCAGCCTAAATGAAACCCTAGATATATGAATCATGTTGGCCAATTAAGACGTAGTTGCTGGAAAATGACCACCCATGATTACAGTATATTGCAGCAATTCATTGATCAAGAATGGCCGCATTACAACATTAAAACAATAACCCCTCAAACGATGCTCTATCCTCAAAGGATTAGAAGCTTTTAGGACAGCAAAGCACACAGAAGGCCTCGTGGCAGAATTTACTGTTGTGTAGACTAACTCCAGCCAATCATCAGACTTTACTTCTTAAAGCAACATAAAATCATTATATCATGAGAATTGGATAATCTACACTGGTTTGTAAAAGAAAACTACATGCAACAGAATGTAGACTACAAAAGAAATCCAAACAATGTGCACAGGAGATGTTCAACAAAGTTTTTTGCAACCTTCTTGGAAGAAGTGGCTTTACAGCACAAAACTTGTTTTCTCCATTATCAGAGTGGCCCAACCGCCCAGTGTCGGGCCATGCAGAGGGCCCCCACTCCCAGGCTAGGTGAGCCCCAACTCACAGGCTAGGTGAGCAATGTTCTTAATAAGAACCAAAGTGCCGTGGTGGTGAGAGGGATAATGACCCGGTATGATCAGACCAGGCTTTGGGCTTAAGAGCCGACAGAAGGTGCTGAGAGCCAGGTGATGTCAGGCCACTTAAGAGACAGCCCAGAGGACAGATAGGATGGCGGGTCGGACAGGCAGATAGAAACCGAGTGGGACGTTCAAGAGAAGTGATGAGAGAAAGATCAGTGCAGGATACTCCATGAAATGACAGCCAATAAGTAGGATGGAAGGTGTGGTATTGAAGGCTGAACCCATTTGTCAATGTTTCCCTTTCCCTTCTATTCCTTGTCACACACACACACACACACACACACACACACACACACACACACACACACACACACACACACACACACACACACACACACACACACACACACACACACACACACACACACACACACCCATCTGAAGCCACTATGCAGACACTATGTATTCGGAGGAGAACATTGTTTATCGCCTGGCTTCCCTCATTAGGACTCACGCAGATTAGCCTTGACATCCTCATAGCCGAGATGGCTAACAAAGGGAGGGAGCCATTAGCATGTTAATGCACATCAAAGCGCTCAAAGTGGCGATGCGTTAAGCCCTCTAGCCAGCTGTAGCAGCTAGATAATAGGCTTCTATCTCAGCTGCACATAGGAGCTGCTTTTTACGTGTGCATGTCTGTGTGTTGTGAAGTTTGTGAAGAGTTAGGGTTGTGAACAATTTGAAGAGCTAGGAACAGTTTGAAGGACTGGAAAACAGTTTGAAGAGCTGGGGAACAGTTTGAAGGTGTATGGGGAACAGTTTGAAGGAACCGTTTGAAAGGCTAAGAACAGTGTGAAGAACTGGGGAACAGTTTGAAGGGCTAGGACGAGTTTGAAGGACTGGGAATCAGTTTGAAGGAATGGGGAGCCGTTTAAAGGAACAGTTTGAAGGGCTAGGAAAAGTTTGAAGGACTGGGCAGCAGTTTGAAGTTATGGGGAACAGTTTGAAGGAACAGTCTGAAGGGCTAGGAAGCGTTTGAAGGACTGGGGAACAGTTTGAAGGGCTAGGAACAGTTTGAAGAGCTGAGGAACAGTGTGAAGGACTGGGGGAACAGTATTTGAAGTTCCGGGAACAGTATTTGAAGTTCCGGGAACCGTGCCGCTGCGAATGGCCTCATTTCAAACTCTATTTCCCAGACTGTGCTTGTGTATAAATGTTGATAGCCATATACTTGGACCAGGTGCCCAGAGGGTTTGCATTGCGTTTTGAGGAAGACTGAAGCTTTGTTTTAAACACTTTGCATTCATTCATCCCATGCAGCCTGGCAGAAGAGGACAACACACACAAAGAGAAAACAAATCAAGGCTGGATAATAGAAAATGCTTAAAAGACTGCCTATTTCTAATTTCCCTCCGGATAAATGGACATTAGAAGACCTTTGTGAAATGAATCAATTGTTTAGGTTCTTAAGTGCTAGACCTTAGCTGTTTCGTCACTTTCTCCGGAGTTGCAAAATGTTTGCGTAATAAACATCAAGCAGAAAAGATAAGGCAATCTCCTAGGAAAGATCTGAGATGTGTGTGAGAGCCATGTGCTTCACGTGGTGTCTGAGCAGACGCTGGCTGCATGAGGTAGGCCTACCAGGAAGGCTCCTTTTAACTGCCAGACCTGGAACCACCAAACAGAGCGGCTCGAGGGAGATGGGGAATGTATATCTGTTGTGATTGCTTTAGCAGAACACAGAACCTAACATGTAAAAAAGTTTAAACGACACTGAAAATAAAGTAAAGAGGTTAGTGTCAACGTTGTGTTTAAGACGGCAGAATGCTAAAACTGCTGATATTCTAAGACTGTTATGAAGAGACTGTTCACCTTGGCAGTATGGACACCTTGGGCTCTAGAATGGGATCCCGGTCAGGAGCTAGATGGGCATTTTAATTAGGCTCTGCCAAATGTCGTACTATGAGCAGTGTTGGGCAAGTTACTTCCAAAATGTAATATATTTCATATTACTAGTTACTTGCATTTGAAAGTAATAAGTTTCTTTACAATATTACCTTCTGTGTAGAGTAATAAGTAATAAGTTACTTATTACTTTCACCAAAATCAACATTCAGGACAAGGCGGATGGGGGGGGGCAAACATTAAAGTCTAATGAGGTCTATATTGCATCTGCATGTAGTGTGTACCATGAATAGCTGAATTACAATAATGTTATGATATAGAATAATTAAACAACCAAAAACTTTACACGACAAGACACAAACTCTTTTTCTATGCCTCATTTATTAGCTCCTGAGTTAAAGTGCAGCCACACAAACATTTAACAAAAAAGTTGGATTCCCATGAAATCAAACATGTTAATAGTTTATACTATTCCAATAATAAAATAAAAGTGCACTTCAAGAATGACGTCTAACAGCCACCAGACAGGGCATGTTTTGTAAGTATTTTAGAACCCGAGCATATATCCTGCCCTGAAATAGCAGTAAATAGCAGTAATAAAAAAGAGCATGAGAACAGCATAAATAATGAAACACATTCAACATTTCAGTCCCACAGAGACTTTACAAGGAACTTATGCTTAGAGCCTATTAATGTTTTGGTTAGGACCAAACAACAAAGTCTTAATAGACAAAATATACAGCCAAACAAGGGCTGGAGTTTGTGTGGCTCGGATTGTAACCAAGCCCCCAGGAACACTGCATACTTCCGCAATCCACCAGTGCTCAGCGGCCAAGCCTGGTACTGCAGCTGTTTAAGCGGGCTGTGGACGGGTCCCTCAAATCATGGGACCCAGAAGTAGATATCTCCGTTCACTCCAATACAAGTGGGGAACAGGAATGTGTCTCCGCAAAAAATGTCTGGATATCAATCAAAGGCTCATAATTACCTTAAATGCCTCAAAACGCCACCTCAAGCGTTTTATTAGCCGTTATCTCGCTGGGGAAGAGGGGTGTGCAGCTGAAAGGAGTCGTAGTGAAACAAATGGCATCCGAGAGGGCCTAGTTCAGTGCTCCATTAACGTGTCCGATTTTTGGACTGGTTCATCTGCTGCTCAATAACTCTCACGGTCCTCTGCTTGCGATCATTGTGATTCATCATGTATTGATCCATTTATTCAAAAGATCCAAAGACAAAGAACAGGTGCATTACGGTATCATTTTATATTGTTGTTGGACCGGAGTGGGGGGATGGGCACGCATGCGTTCTATATTTCTGCATCCGGTATGTCACGGACTAGGCCACTTGTCTTGGCCCAATAACGCGGAAGCAAATCGCTCCTGTATGTTACCCTGCGCCACTGAGCAGTTTGTATATGAATGAATGGGCGGCCACTTTTCAGTCCGTGGTCCATCCTTTATTATGTCCATGACTGTAACGCGTTACCGGACTCAGTAACTGTAATAATATTACCGAAATATAGTTAGTAATGCGTTATATTACTCCGTTACTGCCTAAATGTAATATATTACGGTAACGCGTTACTTTTGCAACGCGTTACGCCCAACACTGACTATGAGCAATAATGAGGATGTCACTTTTGATGAATGGCATTATATTAGTTAAGTAGATCTCTGACAAGGAGGTCCTTGTGACCATGTAAAGTAACATAGAGAGAGAGAGAGAGAGAGAGAGAGAGAGGGAGAGGGAGAGGGAGGGAGGGAGGAGAGAGAGAGAGAGAGAGAGAGCATACTATTGGTTGCTGCCATCCATGTATCCCAGGACGCTCTCTGCACCGTCATGTCAGCCGGTGCAGATAGATGCCAGCTAATTTTTTCCGCAGCCGGGTGGATATATAGGCGACATGTCTGAGGACATGGGGGATTTATTGATTTGTCATTGAAAAGAACGGCTTCTCTTGGGCTGCATGAGGATCAACGGTGGTCGTAGGGACGGCCGAAAGCATGTGCTCTCGGCTTTGTTAAAGTTAAAACGCTCATCAGGTCGTATCCTCTTTGTGCCTGCATGTGTTGGTGTGTCCATGAGAAAGCCATCTATGCAAACCTACAACTAAACAAGAAAACTAACCAAATCTTTGAATGTGTCCATTTGTCCCACCACACTTAATCACTATTTAAGGGCCTTAAAACATTCAGAGGAGCAAGAAGCCAAACCCCTTTAGAAACCTGTGGCTGCATTTCAACATCAGGGTGCGCTGTACGGTCCTTAACTGATCTATGATGCTCTGAGCCCTCCTGATAATCCAATAATCCACTTTAAGACTGTGTTTTCCTTAGCGACCCAGGGTGCGCTTTAGAAAATGTGCTTTAATAATGTCTGTAATTCCCCTTAGATTAAAGAGATGTGTCAAAGCCCTACTAAATGTGGTCATTCCCCCACATTTAATCCAGAGGGGCTATGCATCCACCACCATATGACTGATAAAAGTGCTGATAAAACATAAGCGGACAGTTAGTTGCACAATAGATCATCTCATGTGGAGATCTCTCCTAGTCAGAAGAGGTTGGACACAAGTGGCTGGTAACCAATGCAGAGATTAATTTAGGGTCAAGCAGGTATTCATGAATGGAGAATATAGATAAAGTAACAGTTGCAATGACATTGCACCAAGAAGATAATTGTGTCTTGTATTATAATCCCCAAATATTTGGAATTGTCCGGTATTTATGTGTGTAACACACTGCATAACAGGGCTTCACTTCCGCCACAGATGGGGGCCAGCTGACCGCCTGCCACGCCCGCAGGAAGTGGATTGTCTTCACTACCTCTGATGGACACCTGTTTTGCCTGCATTTCCAGAGGCCTCGGCCGGGCTAACACATGCCCTCGCATTCCATCTAGGGCCCTGTAAGCCCTCCTCCTAGCTTCTCTCTATCGCCCAGTCCCTCTCTCTCTCCATCCCGCTCCAAATCTCTCTCTCTCTCTCTCTCTCTCTCTCTCTCTCTCTCTCTCTCTCTCTCTCTCCATCCCTCTCCCCATCCCTCTCTCTCCCTCCATTTCTCACTCTCCCGGGAAAACAAATTCCCTGACACATCAGTGACTGAAGGAGACAGGAAGTAGGAAGCAAGGCAGGATGGAAGGAAGGATGGAATACAAGAAGGAAAGAACGTTTTTGGGGAGGAGAGGTTCATAGTGAACGTCCGCTTGCGTATATGTGGACAGCGTATGTCCGAGTGAGTCCTGGCCATGGCCCCCTTCCACCGAGCTGCATGTCTCTGCCTCACTCACAGTCTCCTCGTTAAACCAAAGCTTTTCATCCCAAAGTGTCCAGTGATACCACGAGGGGCCACCAGGGGCCCGCTGTGGGGCCACCAGGGGCCCTCTCTGAGACAACCAGGGGCCCGCTGTGAGACCACCAGGGGCCCACTGTGGGACCACCTGGGGCCCACGTGAGACCCTCACTAGGGGTCCTCTGCGTGACCCTCACCAGGGGCCCACTCTGCGACCCCAGTGGGCCCGCTGACCGGCCGCTGCCAGCCTCCTCTCCGCTCCCAGCCCACGGCCGTACCCTGAGCGGCTGTTAGCTGGCTTCTATTGGTCCGCGTTTCAACAAACTTTGACGGTGAGCAGTGTGGGTGGCAGGGAGCTGGGCTCAGAGTCTATTGCAGCATGGGCTCCCAGGGATGGGCTCATGCACACGTCCTGTTTGGTTTAAAGGCGGACATCTGACATAGACCCATGTCTCAAGACTGTCTCAAGCGCTCAGACCAGGAGGCGGTAATGATGCCGTGCAGATGCACAGCGTTCAGAGGGGACTGGGAGGACTGGGGGGGACCATCACTGGGAATGTGTGATCAGTGACTGAGCGGAGACAAGGAGCAGGGCTATCTCATCAGCCCAGTGAATGTGGCTCATCCGGCCTCAGAAGCAGCTCCGAGCACATGAATACAACAGTCCTTGGCCGGTTGTGATGATGTCTTCAGGCAGCTCTACAGCTGGTACCCCTTCCAGATTCTCAGATAGTATCTCTCTCCTCCAACCCAGACAGTTCCCAGAGGCACAGACCCAGCAGCTACTTTAAAGGACAGCCTCAATTCTTTCTCTTTATGCTTCTGTCTCCCCATTCCTTTCTTTTTATATCTGGCTATCTGTCTCTCTCTCGCTCACAGCACTTTCTAATTTGGGCTCTCTGGGCTCTGTCTCTCCCAGATTGCCACATATGCCCTTAACGTCAACCGAGTGATCCTGAAGATCTGAAAGCAGAACTGAAGATGTGACTCCATCTCCCTCCGCGTCTCACACTGAGGCTCAGCCTCACCGCAAGGCGCTACTATTGTCCCTATAGTAGCTTGAGCAGCCTCCTCAGCGACCGCGGGCCAACCACTGTGTTATGTTGTCATGTTCCTTTTTCCACATGCACCCCCCCCCCCCCCCCCCCCCATCCTGGTGCTGAGGAGAAGAGCCGCGCTCTGCTCATTAAGGCCTTTGATTATTCCCGTTTAGTTTTAGCAGGGCGGCGGTGCGGCCAACAGGCAGAAAGGCCAGAACCAGAGACTCGATCTGGGCCCTAATTGAGCCAAATGGGAGCGCTGGCTGCCAGGGTTCACACTCCTGCAGTGTTTACACGCCCATTCACAGGAGAGACGCTCATTACCGCCACGCTGAAGCTCACACACGCACGCACACACACACACACGCACACACAAACGTGCATACACTGAAAGTTGGAAGCGTGTTAATAAAGAGCTGGAGTTGTCCATGGTGTGCACATGCAGCTGGATCTGCAGATGCTACTGGGAATTATTTTCTTTTAATGGTGCCAATGTCACTGTCAGAGTCGTTGTTATGCTCTCCTATTTCTCTCGTCGCCAACGTGTGCATGGTAGATGGATTGAGTCGTGAGTACTGTTCACTGCGGTGTTGTTGAACACTCGATTGTGATTGGTCAATAATACAGTCTGACAAACCACTGCCTTGAAGAACAGAACGTATCTTTGTGCTCCATCGAGAGAGTTGAACACACCATATTGTTTTCCAGAAGCAGTACAATTTATTTTCAAATCGAATAATTATTTGCCGTTATATTTGGTGTATTGTTATGATTTATGTATTTTCTAAGCCTTATAATGAGAGAGATAATGTACAGAGGGACGTATTAGAACCTCCCTTTCTTGAAACCCGCAACCCTGACCTCGTGTCTACCTGGTGGACCGTTGTCCAGGAATGGTAGGATCCAGGCCTTTGATCCAGGCCTACCAAGCCCTCCGCAGCAGGGAGGTCGATGACGAGACAGCAACATACCAGTCCACACATATTGCTGCTCTGAGGTCAGTCACTCCATTTCACACATTAGTCATTTGGGGTCATATCAGAGTCTAAAACGGTTGATTCTATTTTAGGTGGCTCTGTTTTCATCCCATTTCTGGTATTCTCAGTGCAGTTGGTGAGTCACAATGTGTGTAACATGTTATCTATTATTTCAGACATGATGCATTGAATGACTCTGGATGCCATCCAGAGCACAACAGCACCGTATTGGGCCAAATGTTTGAAGGTAACCAGCTCAGGAGTAACCAATTCAGGAGTAACCAGCTCTACGCTGTGTCAGACGAGCCACACGTCATACTTATCCCATTCCTCCGAGGACCGGTGTGTGATGAATCTATGGCATCAGCTTGCAGAGCTCCTCTCTAATTCATTCATTTCTCCGAGCCCCTCCTCATGCAGCCAGGTTTATCAGCCAGAGAAAGTGACAAGTCAGGAGCACAATGGCCGCTTACAGAGGATGATATGATGTAGCCTAAGCCCGGGTTTAGGTGCTGATACACGTATCTGAGGAAACACTGTGGGTGAGGTATGAACCGCATGGGCAGATCTTTGATATCCGGATCCTGGAATCGGGGGTCAGTCAGTGGCAAGACATTCAGCTGAAGCTGACACAACATTGTGTGATTAACGTTTCAAGGAAGAGCCAGTGGACAACTGTTTTCCTTTCCCTTTGAGTTTCCGTTGGCAGCCAAGGAGAAATGTTAACACCGGCAATCAGGATTAGAGTACGGCATTACAATGTTGCTGTGTGGAAATAGAGGAGGACAAACACTTGTTCGATTAGGATAACCTAGTGAACCGTTATCAGCATGTCTGCGTGTTGGTGATTACAAAATGGAACTTCTATAATAAGCAGCATTACTGTAATGGCTTGCCGTTTAAGCGGATTGGCTGCAGTTTAACCTGATTGGCATAATAGGTGTTGTGGCTTTAACGGCAGAAACGATGTCTCCGACCTGAAAACCACGATTGACTCTGGCATTATTAAGCATCAAGGTAATCACCCTGCACTTAGTTTAATGAATGAGAGATGAGACGCCGTACTGTGGTGAGTGGTCTGGGAGGGGGACCGGGTTCTCAGACAGGATACTTCATCCCCAGGGCTCGCAAAGAGAAGCAAACTTTGGCATAAACACAAACAACCCCCAGACAGACACACACACACAGACCCACACACAAGGAATCAAGGTGATGCCATTAGGGCTTATATTGGATGGTGAACCACATATATAATTATAAATTGATATCGCTCATGAAATCTTTTGATAGCAGTGCGGCTAAAGTTTTACAAATGCCTGTTTGTTTTAATTTCAAATAATGTTGATGCTATTCTTAAGCCGATGTACACATCCCATCTCTTCCTAGACCTTACACCTCCTTTCCTTTACAGCTCTTGATATAAATGGACTGAAGCCTCTTGTCTTTACAACCAGGTCGCGTCTGCAGGTTCACCTGCCTGGTGTTCGTCAAGGAGGTCTCCGCTCCCTTTCACTCCACTCGCTGCTCAGACTCTCAAGTTCAAGTTCAAGTTCTAGTTCAAAATACTTGAACGTGCCCCCCATGGGGCAATTTGTTGTGCAGTAGATAGTATACAAATCCAAGTCACACACACACACACACACACACACACACACACACACACACACACACACACACACACACACACACACACACACACACACACACACACACACAGAATAAAAAACACTATACAATCAATAAATAGTAGTCAATAAATATGTAAAAAAAAAGAGTACACATAAAATATATATAAATATATATTATATATACATATATATAGAAAGGCAGAGGCCCAGCATATCCAAAAGTGTGAGTTGGGGGGGGGAGGTGTTATCTACGGTTCTTTATGGAATTTAGAAGTAGGGTGGCTGCAGGAACAAAAGAGTGTTTATATCTGTTGGTTTTGAGTCGTGGGAGTTTAAAGCGTGATCCGGATGGCAACAACTGAAATTCAGCCTGTAGGGGATGCGAACTATTTGACAGGATAGATTCAACCCTTTTTAGCATCTGCTTCTGATAAAGTTCCTCAAAGCCTTTCTGATTAGAACCTGTGATACGGCTGCTCACCTCCCTAACTTGGAATGGGAGTTTTTTTGTTTTACGGTGATAGACCCATACCAGCAGATTAAGGAGAAGGTGACAACTGACTCAACAAAGGACCTATAGAAAAGGGTCATCAGGGTCTTGTCCACATTAAACTTGGCCAGCTTCCTATGGCAATACAGGCGCTGCTGGCCTTTCTTGCAAAGCAAGCTGGTATTTTGCTCAAAACACAATTTGTAGTCAACAATGGATCCTAAGTATTTGTACTCTTTAACAACCTCTATTTCCTGACCATTTATACAAGTTTTTACCTTGTTAATGACATTACGCCTAAAGTCGATACACATGTCCTTAGTCTTAGAGGCATTTAGTTCAAGAGAGGCATCCTGACACCATATTGCAAAGTGGTCGATTATCGGACCGTGTGAAGTATCCTTTTTGTTCAGTAAGCTGACAATAACCGTATCATCAGCAAACTTCACAATGTGACGGTCATCAGTCAGAGAGCGACAGTCATTGGTGTACAGAATGTATAGAAGGGGGGAAAGAACACACCTCTGCGGAGAGCCAGTTGATGTGAGGGCCAAGTCTCCAGGCTGAAGGAGGCGTACCAGACAGACGGTGGTTCATTAGTGCTCTCCAGAAGGTTCTCCCTGAATATGACGGTCTTCAATGGCGAGGCCAAGCAGCCTCGGTGATTTCAAAACCAATAAGCCGGATAATCCAAACTTGGTCAGGAAATGATTTGACAAGATGTGAAAAGGGAGACCAAAATATGTGAAAACATAAAAGACAGACATTGTTGACGTGGTCATGGTGATGATGGTGGTCATGGTGATGATTGGTTCATGGTGATGATGGTGTTCATGGAGATGAAAATTCTCATCGAGAATGTTGGTTGTCATGGTGGTCAAGGTCATCATGGTGGTCAGGGTTGTCATGTTGATGATGATGGTCATGGTGATGATGGTGGTTGTCATGGGGATGATGGTGGTCGTGGTGATGATGGTGGTCGTCCTGATGTTGGTTTTCATGGTCATGATGGTGGTCGTGGTGCTGATGGTGATAGAGGTGTTGATGGTGGTTGTCATGGGGATTATTGTGGTCATGGTGATGGTGATGATGGTGGTTGTAATGGTCATGATGGTGGTCATATATGAGGGTGATGATGAGAGTAGCAGTCCTGGTGGTCCTGTTGGTGGGCGGGGAGTGTACTCTGCAGAGCGATGTGTTGAGTGGCTGGAGGGGGGAGAGAGGGCAGTGGATGAGTGTATCTTCAGAGCCACAGGAGCCCACTCATCTCTCCACTTTATTCAGAGTTTCCTGCCCTGTTACTGTCTGTGGTCACACAAACAGAGGGTTGACTCAAACACACTCACACACACACCCCTATACCCTGCACACACACCAGATAGCTGAACACCGCCTCCCAAAGATATGAAAGGCAAAAGATAAATAAATAAAAGACTCAAAGGAAACTAAAGGTGGAAAAGGGTGCCGCGAGGGTGAGATAAAGGCTTTATAATTCATGTGTCAGAGGGGGAGTGGAGGGTGGGTCCAGCCTATCCGAGGACGCTTGTCTTTGTTGTCAACCTCAGCTGACTGTCACATATAATGGAGGCTGGGCTCTCTCCAGACCTGCTGGGGCCCAGCAACACTGCTACACTGGGACAGAAGCTGGGATTCATCTGGACATATCAATATATTCCATTATGCTGTGACAGTAAGCAGGGCCCCCCCACAGACCGCCCTAATCTATGTTCTGAGTCTCTCTGGTCCCCAGCGGGCCAGCAGCGTTCTGCCGCTCAGAGAGGAGAGGCCCCCTCATCGTTAGTCGACGTCAAGAGGGTATGGGGGTCAGATCAGGAGCCAGCCTGCACAGGCTTAAACCCAAAGCCCTTCTTATTGAAATATTTCTACAGGTTAGCCTACTGTCGCCATCTATGCAGCCATTACATCTGATACCCAGGCACCAAAGCTAGGATCGATAAAGCACAATTATGGCCTGACACCCCCTGCTTGGATCCTGACTGATAGGGGGGGGGGGGATTAACACCTCCAGAGGGGCTGCTAACCACAGATGGCTTCGTCTGGAAAGAGAGAGAAGGGGGAGAGGGCTACAGGGGGAGAGATAGAGGAGAAGATAGAGGGGGAGATAAGGAGGGATAGAGGGTGAGAGAGGGGGTGAGATGGAGGGATAGAGGTCGAGAGAGGGAGAGACAGAGGGGCAGATAGAGGGGTTGGGAGAGGGTGAGATGGAGGGGGAGAGAAGGAGCGCTTCTCTAGTGGGGAGAGAGCAGTGTTTTGGTTTCCTCCCGTGGGCCTGGACCGCCCCCACGAGGCGTTGCTGAGCAGTTACATCAACAACCGCGTTGTCCGAGTATCACAGGGCTGGTGATTCACCACGCCGCGGCTCGCCTTCCAGAGTGACAAGCTGGTGAGCACGCTGGTGAGCACGCTGGTGAGCACTCTGGTTAGCACTCTGGTTAGCACACTGGTTAGCACTCTGGTTAGCACGCTGGTGAGCACGATGGTGAGCAGGCTGGTGAGCACTCTGGTTAGTATTCTGGTAAGCACACTGGTTAGCAGGCTGGTTAGCACTATGGTGAGCACGCTAGTTAGCACTCTAAGGTGCTGTACTCTAGTGGGACGTTGAGCTCCTGGCCTCAGTGCTGGGCGGGGTAACAGAGGCCTTACAGAGGGCTAACAGAGGCCTAACAAAGGGCTAACAGAGGGCTAACAAAGGGCTAACAAAGGGGTAACGGGGGGGTAGCAGAGGGGCAACAGAGGGGTTACAGAGTGGTAACAGAGGGGTAACCTTGGTGCGGGACGTCCACTCAGCAGCGATCCCATTGCAGCCAAACGGCAACAAATCAAATGACCAACAAGTCAACATGACTTGTTTTGAGGCGGGCCCCCAGAAGGAGGGGGGGGGGCAAGGTCGCGGGCCCTAAGCCCGGACATAATAGATTGGAATTGTACTACAGATGACTGATCTGCTACAAATCAGGGGCCGTGTGTGACGTGGCGACGCGCGTTCTGCCGCACGCACACAATAACCCGCTACACACGGCCTTCAGAGACGAACACCTGACTGCTGTCCATCGCCGCGCACTGCGCATGTGTGCGTGGTCGCTCTCTGCGCACGTGTGGGTGGTTGCTCTGTATGTGTGTGTGTGTGTGTGTGTGGTTGCTCTGTATGTTTGTGTGGTCTCTGTATGTGTGTGTGCGTGGTCGCTATCTGCGTGTGAGCGTTTGTGCGTGTGCAAGGTCGCCCGCTCTGCGCGTGTGTGTTTGGTCTCTCTCTGATGTTTGTGTGTGTCTGTGTGTATCGTCTCTCTCTGGTGTGTGTGTGTGTGTGTGTGTGTGTGTGTGTGTGGTCTCTCTCCGGTGTTTGTGTGTGTGGTCTGTGTGTGTTTGTGTGTGTGGTCTCTCTGTTTGTGTGTATGTGTTTGTGTGTGTGCGGCGTGTGTGTGTGTGGTGACTTGTGACGTTGTTGGAGGGCGTCTCTATAAAGGGGGCGGACTCGGATGAATCGGTGCGGTTGTGCCGCTACGAACCATCGGACCCCCCCGCCCCAAAACACACACACACACACACACACACACACACACACACACACACACACACACACACAATCACAGGCATGCACTCACACACGCATACTCACCCACAAACACACCACATGCGCATACACGGCCACACACACACAAACATACACAGGCACTCCCTGATAAGATTGAACACCAAATGAATTGTAATCTGAACCAATGCCAAAGAAACATGGATGCCGTCTGAATATAGATGAGTAGTCTGGCGGGGGGGGGGGCTCTCTGTGGAGAGCGGCCGCGGGGAGGGGGGGCGGGGGTCCCAGCGGCATGCTGCACTCAGCCAAGGAGAGTTCTGACACGCCCCCCCGCCCCCATCAGGTAAATCGAGGATGACTTTTATTTCTCTGGGTGACAGAGCTGTGTGGTCGCTCCCTAAGATGTCCTGACACTACGGACTTGTGGGGGAGCCCCCCCCCCCCTCCCTCTAACACTGAAAAAATACATAATGTGTGTGTGGGAAAGGGATGGAGGGAGAGAGGGCGGGAGAGAGAGAGAGAGAGAGAGAGAGAGAGTGAGAGAGAGAGAGAGAGAGAGAGAGAGAGAGAGAGGGAGAGCGAGAGATGGAAAATGAAAGTGAAGCTTGAGAGATAAATCTGTGATTCATGTAGGGCAGATGGTTTGACTTTTAAAAACGAAATGACATTGCTTCAGCATCCGTTGACTTGAAGAGGGTTTTTTCCCTTCCTAGTCAACCTCCAGCGTGTTCCTAGAGTCACGCTGTCTTACACTTATGCATAAATAGAACCTCCATTAAGCTATTGTAGCTTATACAAATTAAAAGACCAAGTCCAAAATAAATGTACTTTAAAATACAGTTTTAAATTCCCCTAATTACTAGGTATTTACCCGGTACATACATGGTAAATTATAGTGTATTACTGGGTAATTACCACTGGTAATAAGAAGGTAAATACAGAGGTAGTTACCCGGTAAATACATGGTAAATCATAGTGTATTACTGGGTAATTACCACTGGTAATAAGAAGGTAAATACAGAGGAATTATCCAGTAAATTATAGTGTATTACTGTGTAATTACCACTGGTAATAAGAAGGTAAATACAGAGGAATTACAGCTGATGTACCAAGTAAAACCTCCACTATTACCCATCAACTCAACTAAATAGCGTGTAGTTGTAACTGTTTTAGGTTGGTAATAACTCAGATAATGTGTACTTCCTAGGAAATTAGGCAACCAATTCTTAGAAACACCTATTATCCAAGGTTTATGTTGGTAACAGCCCAAATTTAATGATGTACTATCTAGAAATAAGCATAGTACTTTCCAATAAAATACTTTTTCTTAGTTATTATTCATAGCTACACCCATTTAGAAAGGGTTTATTCAATTTACCACTATGGAATTACTTACCTGGTAACAACCTCTGCAGGAAGTTTTCCTCTAGTGTCATGGTACATCTTCTTAAATACTGGGTACGAAGCCGTTTGTTTCCATGGTATTACCAGGTTCTTACCATATAATTTATAATAGATACATTCCATTATCCATGCAGTCAACACAAACTTGTACCATGTACGTTCTGCGACGTTACCAAGTAAAACACACCAATTTACCCAGTAATTAAGCTGAAACTGTACTGTAAAAGGAAGCCTCGTTTGTTTCCATGGTATTACCAGGTTCTTACCATATAATTTGTAATACATTATTCCCTTTTCCATGCAGTCAACACAAACTTGTACCATGTACGTTCTGCGACGTTACCAAGTAAAACACGACAATTTAACCAGTAATTAAGCTGAAACTGTACTGTAAAAGGAAGCCTCGTTTGTTTCCATGGTATTACCAGGTTCTTACCATATAATTTGTAATACATTATTCCCTTTTCCATGCAGTCAACACAAACTTGTACCATGTACGTTCTGCGACGTTACCAAGTAAAACACGACAATTTACCCAGTAATTAAGCTGAAACTGTACTGTAAAAGGAAGCCTTGTTTGTTTCCATGGTATTACCAGGTTCTTACCATATAAGTTGTAACTGGTTATTTCCTTTTCCATGCAATCAACACAAACCATATATGTTCTGCAACATCGTTCACCAGTAGTTAAGCACTTTAATTGTTGTTATAAAACCCCAAACCACTGTTGATGAAAGACATATTAAAATTAAACAAAATCAAAGGCTTATCTTTCAAACAATGCATATCTCACAAACAGGCACTGAACACTGAAGAAATAGGACAAAAAAAAAGAGCCGTCCACATCAACTAAATTTAAATGTTACTGATGGTGTTTTCATAAAACACAATAGTGTTATGGCAAGTGACCACAAGGAAGACTGCTTCAACCTCTACAATTTGAATAAGTGGTGAATGCCATGCAGCAATCTGCCTATGGGAGCATCTTTGTGGTCATTCGCAAACCAATGAGTCCACTCGATGAATGAGAGATGACTCTTTAGTGTCTTCTCTGTGAGGTATCCCTGCAGTCTCCACATCTGGGATTTGAAGGCTGACCAAGACCTGACCAGGTACCTCCAAATCTCCCCTTCAAGAATCAGAAGACAAGAAAATAAACATTAGGACATGTAGAACTCAAAGATTATTTTGTTTATCAGTTAAGAAAGGATGCTGGTCCTCTGGCCATTGTGTTTGGTCATATTGAAAAGAGAAAAAGGCATAGCCATAAATACAGTTAATAGGACGGGAGGGGACAGGCTGTTAGCTCCGGTTAGCCCTTTAGCATCGAGCTAGCGGAGCTTCTGTCATTCAAATAACTCGGAAATGTTGTTTAAAACCTGTAACACCCAATTTATTAAAATATCCGGATTTAATCGGGCTCTCTCCCATGAGTACAGTTAATAGGACGGGAAGAGACAGGCTCTCTTAGCCCCGGTTAGCGCGATGCTAAAGAGCAGCTCTACCGGAGCATGCCACCTCAACAGGTGCAGTTAGCCTCCGGTTTGATATCTGCCGGATATTCGGTTGACCACCCAATCGGATTCATCAACATAAGTGCAATACATTACGGGCTTACAATGTTGAGGACGGTTTAGGACACCGTATCGCGAAAAATCACAAACACATGTTGTCGCCATCAATGTCTGTGCAACAACGTCATTTACTTTCTGGCTGCTACCTGTTTTAGGGACCGTCAACAAATTACACTCACCGACTGTTGGCAGAGACGTTACCATGGAATTGTTTCAGGAAATTCACACAAATATATTGCAATATAGTTAATCATAATGCAGTTAATAGTTTAATATTTGACAAAAATCGACCAAACTATATTTGAAATTATTAATTGCATCCCGTTTATCAATAATGCAATATATTATTATTATTATCCTCTCATTTGTCACATCACGCATAGACTACTGCAACGCCCTCCTCACCGGACTCCCCACCAAACTCATCAACAGACTGCAGATCATTCAGAACTCAGCCGCCCGGATCATCACCCGCACCAAATCATCTGACCACATCACCCCTGTCCTCATTCAACTTCACTGGCTCCCAGTACACTACCGCATTCAATACAAAACCCTACTCCTCACCTACAAAGCTCTCCACAACCTAGCCCCCAGTTATCTCTGCGACCTCCTCCAAGAATACACTCCCTCCCGCTCAACCTCTGCTGGACTACTATGTATCCCCACATCACGACTCACTACAATGGGTGCCCGGTCATTCAGCTGTTCAGCACCCAGGCTCTGGAACTCCCTCCCCCCACACATAAAACAGTCAGTCACCATTACAACCTTCAAGTCACAACTCAAAACTCACCTGTTCAAACTCGCACACAACGTCTAACTGATCACTGTTTTGATTGTTTTTTTTGTTTTGTTTTGTCTTGTTTTTGTTTTATTTATTTCTTATTGCTTATGTTTATTTATTTATTTATTTATTTTTTCCACAATGTCTTGTTTTTTAAAAAATGTATGATGACTATATGCTCTGTAAGGTGACCTTGGGTGTCTTGAAAGGCGCCTCTAAATTAAATGTATTATTATTATTATTATTATTAGCAAAATTACCTGCAGTAAGTAGCAGCCCACCATTGGCAACTACTACTACAATCAGGTGACAAAATGTATTTTTTAGCGATTTTTATGTTATTTTATATGATTTATTTCCAGAAACAATTCCATGGTAACGTCTCTGCCACCAGTCGGTGAGTGTAACTTGTTGACGGTCCTTAAAACAGGTAGCAGCCAGAGAACGTAAATGACGTTGTTGCACAGACATCGATGGCGACAACATGTGTTTGTGATTTTTCGCGATACGGTGTCCTAAACCGTCCTCAACATACTAAGCCCGTAATGTATTGCACTTATGTTGATGAATCCGATTGGGTGGTCAACCGAATATCCGGCGAATATCAAACCGGAGGCTAACTTGCACCTGTTGAGGTGGCATGCTCCGGTAGAGCTGCTCTCAAAGATGCTCCCATAGGCAGATTGCTGCATGGCATTCACCACTTATTCAAATTGTAGAGGTTGAAGCAGTCTTCCTTGTGGTCACTTGCCATAACACTGTCATGTGTTTTATGAAAACACCATCAGTAACATTTAAATTGAGTTGATGTGGACGGCTCTTTTTTTTGTCTGATTTCTTCAGTGTTCAGTGCAGGCATGCAAACTAGTCACCTTTCGGCGAAATTCGCCGTTTTGAAGACAAAATTGACCACTTGTGTGATTCGTGGAGATCCGTTGAGAAAACATTTTTGGGGGGGGGGGGGGGTCCTTGTAGCGCCCGCTAATACATTCTCAATGGAGAGGCGAGCGGACAGAGAGAAGGCGCAGCATTCTGTCAGGCGGAACGACAAGTGGGCGCACTCCCGTGGAACTGTCGCTTCCGTGCTCGTCGAACGCATGCGCGCGCTCGTGAAGCCGCGTGGCCAACCGACAGCGCGACCGGAAAGTCGCCTACCATCTGAAACGGCCAAGCGTGAGCCCAGCGGAGCCTTTAAATGCCTCGTTTCCACCGAGCGTTTCCACCGCCGACAGTACCCATGGTAGGCCGGATGTCGATCGCCGCGGCAGCTACGTAAACATCCCGAAGGTGAACGACGAGAACTGATTCCCAAAACAAACAACAAAAATATGGTCACGTAAATAAAATATACAAACGAACAGAGCTTCGTCTCCCCGCGACCTTATATTATCTAAAACGTTCTCATCGATTCAGCCAATGGGAGTGAAGGGTAAACAAATGATAAGGCACCACCACACAAGTTAAGTAACGATCGCTGTAGGCTTCAATATCATGCAAGCACTTTGTTTTCTTTTTATTTTGTTCTACATCACAATTGCATGCTTTAATAAAGTATTGTCTTCTTTAATAGGTCCATGCTCCACCTCCTTGTTCGCCCAAGCTAACGTTTTACGCGACACGTCCATTGTCCAGAATAATACCTCGCGGTTTGTTTTTATCCCCATGTCACGCCCACTTTTGGCAGTGGAAACGCGAACCGTGCCGCAACTTTGCGAACCGAACCGAACGCACCCTCAGGTGGAAACGCGCCGAAAGAGAATTTTTCAGCGGGGTCACCAGTTGTGGTGATACATACTAGTCGATATAGGTGAGAGAAGCGGGCCCTTGAGACACTGGTCCAGGCCAAGAAGAAAAATAAATAATGGCATACTCCTATTGCCCTGTCCTCCCACCTCTTTTTATTCTTCTCAATATTCTTTCTTAATTTTGTAATAAGTTATGTACCTATTGGGGCTGCCATTGCACATTATAAATTAATGCTTTGTTCGTAATTGTGCGCAGTCCTGTAATTTTCTTTTAGCTTGTGACTAACCCTAATACATTAAAAAATGTACTGTAACTACTGGTGAACGATGTTGCAGAACATATATGGTTTGTGTTGATTGCATGGAAAAGGGAATAACCAGTTACAACTTATATGGTAAGAGCCTGGTAATACCATGGAAACAAACAAGGCTTCCTTTTACAGTACAGTTTCAGCTTTCTTACTGGGTAAATTGTCGTGTTTTACTTGGTAACGTCGCAGAACGTACATGGTACAAGTTTGTGTTGACTGCATGGAAAAGGGAATAATGTGTTACAAATTATATGGTAAGAACCTGGTAATACCATGAAAACAAACGAGGCTTCCTTTTACAGTACAGTTTCAGCTTAATTACTGGGTAAATTGTCGTGTTTTACTTGGTAACGTCGCAGAACGTACATGGTACAAGTTTGTGTTGACTGCATGGAAAAGGGAATAATGTATTACAAGTTATATGGTAAGAACCTGGTAATATCATGGAAACAAACGAGGCTTCCTTTTACAGTACAGTTTCAGCTTAATTACTGGGTAAATTGTCGTGTTTTACTTGGTGACGTCGCAGAACGTACATGGTACAAGTTTGTGTTGACTGCATGGAAAAGGGAATAATGTATTACAAATTATATGGTAAGAACCTGGTAATACCATGGAAACAAACAAGGCTTCCTTTTACAGTACAGTTTCAGCTTAATTACTGGGTAAATTGTCGTGTTTTACTTGGTAACGTCGCAGAACGTACATGGTACAAGTTTGTGTTGACTGCATGGAAAAGGGAATAATGTATTACAAATTATATGGTAAGAACCTGGTAATACCATGGAAACAAACGAGGCTTCCTTTTACAGTACAGTTTCAGCTTAATTACTGGGTAAATTGTCGTGTTTTACTTGGTGACGTCGCAGAACGTACATGGTACAAGTTTGTGTTGACTGCATGGAAAAGGGAATAATGTATTACAAATTATATGGTAAGAACCTGGTAATACCATGGAAACAAACGAGGCTTCCTTTTACAGTACAGTTTCAGCTTAATTACTGGGTAAATTGTCGTGTTTTACTTGGTAACGTCGCAGAACGTACATGGTACAAGTTTGTGTTGACTGCATGGAAAAGGGAATAATGTATTACAAATTATATGGTAAGAACCTGGTAATACCATGGAAACAAACGAGGCTTCCTTTTACAGTACAGTTTCAGCTTAATTACTGGGTAAATTGTCGTGTTTTACTTGGTGACGTCGCAGAACGTACATGGTACAAGTTTGTGTTGACTGCATGGAAAAGGGAATAATGTATTACAAATTATATGGTAAGAACCTGGTAATACCATGGAAACAAACGAGGCTTCCTTTTACAGTACAGTTTCAGCTTAATTACTGGGTAAATTGTTGTGTTTTACTTGGTAACGTCGCAGAACGTACATGGTACAAGTTTGTGTTGACTGCATGGAAAAGGGAATAATGTATTACAAATTATATGGTAAGAACCTGGTAATACCATGGAAAAAAACGAGGCTTCCTTTTACAGTACAGTTTCAGCTTAATTACTGGGTAAATTGTCGTGTTTTACTTGGTGACGTCGCAGAACGTACATGGTACAAGTTTGTGTTGACTGCATGGAAAAGGGAATAATGTATTACAAATTATATGGTAAGAACCTGGTAATACCATGGAAACAAACGAGGCTTCCTTTTACAGTACAGTTTCAGCTTAATTACTGGGTAAATTGTCGTGTTTTACTTGGTAACGTCGCAGAACGTACATGGTACAAGTTTGTGTTGACTGCATGGAAAAGGGAATAATGTATTACAAATTATATGGTAAGAACCTGGTAATACCATAGAAACAAACAAGGCTTCCTTTTACAGTACAGTTTCAGCTTAATTACTGGGTAAATTGTCGTGTTTTACTTGGTAACGTCGCAGAACGTACATGGTACAAGTTTGTGTTGACTGCATGGATAATGGAATGTATCTATTATAAATTATATGGTAAGAACCTGGTCATACCATGGAAACAAACGGCTTTGTACCCAGTATTTAAGAAGATGTACCATAACACTAGAGGAAAACTGTTCCTGCAGAGGTTGTTACCAGGTAAGTAATTCCATAGTGGTAAATCGAATAAACCCTTTCTAAATGGGTGTAGCTACGAATCATAACTAAGAAAAAGTATTTTATTGGAAAGTACTATGCTAATTTCTAGATAGTACAACATTAAACTTCGGCTGTTAAGAACATAAACCATGGATAATAAGTGTTTCTAAGAATTGGTTGCCTAATTTCCTAGGAAGTACACAATATCTGAGTTATTACCAACCTAAAACAGTTACAACTACACGCTACTTAGTTGAGGTGATGGCTAATAGTGGAGGTTTTACTTAGTACTTCAGCTGTAATTCCTCTGTATTTACCTTCTTATTACCAGTGGTAATTACACAGTAATACACTATAATTTACTGGATAATTCCTCTGTATTTACCTTCTTATTACCAGTGGTAATTACCCAGTAATACACTATGATTTACCATGTATTTGCCGGGTAACTACCTCTGTATTTACCTTCTTATTACCAGTGGTAAATACCCAGTAATACACTATGATTTACCATGTATGTACCGGGTAAATACCTAGTAATTAGGGGACTGTAAAAGGAAGGGTTACCCTTGCTGTAAGTCCAGGGCTGTCAAATGTATTGTTCCGTTTTTTCCCCTCTTCCCTGTGCTCTGCGGTGGTAGACTAATGAAGACCAACTTGGTTGTAATATTAGCACAGTAACCAACAACGCTAACACAGCAACGCTAACACAACAACGCTACACAATAACGCTAACACAACAACGCTAACACAACGACGCAAACACACGCTACATAACAACGCAAACACAACGCTACACAACAACGCTAACGCTACAACATTAACACAACAACACTAACACAACAACGCAAACACAACGCTATACAACAACGCTAACACAACAACACAAACACAACAACGCAAGCACCGCTAACAATGCTAACACAAAAACGCTAGCACAACAACGCAACACCACAACGCTGACACAACAACACTAACACAAAAACACTAACACAAAAACACTAACACAACAACGCAACACAACAACGCTAACACTACAACGCTAACACAACAACACCAACACGACAACGCAAACACAACTATGCAACACAACAACGCTAACACTACAACGCTTACACAACAACGCTAACACAACAACACCAACACAACAACGCTAACACAACTATGCAACACAACACTACAACGCTAACACAACAACACCAACACGACAACGCAAACACAACTATGCAACACAACACAACAACGCTAACACTACAATGCTTACACAACAATGCTAACACAACAACACCAACACAACAACGCTAACACAACAACACTAAAACAAGAACACTAAGAAAACAACGCTAACACAACAACGCTAACATAACAACGCAACACACAAAAATACTAACACAACTGGCAGTCTTAAGGACAGCACACCTTACCGCTGCATAATGACCAACAAATGACCCTGGAAGGAAGGGAAAGGCTCACAGTGTTGCACACACACAAATGCATGCTCTCACATGCAGGCATACAGACACGCTCACATGCACACTCGCATGCTCCACCCTGCATACACATCCACTAAATTGAATCAGCCAATAACAAGCTATGAGAGTGAACTAATGTCCCACACATATGAAGAATAGTATTGTTTAACTGAGCTCAGGTAAACTGGGCCTCCATGTGACCCAGGAGAAACCATCAGCCGTCTTCACACCAGAGTATCTTCCGGATACCATGGTCACATGTGACCCACAGAAGGGATTCAAAGCTCTACGCTGAAGGCTCAATGATGGCAAGAAGATCTAGTACCACACTGACTGCCTGGGTCCCACAGGTTCTCAAGGGGTTCACTCCAGAGTAAGAGGAGATCACACTGCTAGAATGGAAAGGTTTTAGGGGGAGCCTTGTGTAGACTCAGCTCCAATACAACGTAACGAGATGTTCAGACACGGCCACCGGAGACACATTCATTGCTTCTTCTTTTCCCAAAGCAGCGTCGTACATTTTAAGAAAACTAAAATGAGCCATTTTAGATTTCTCTTTATTTCCCCTAAATGATGAGCTGTGTGTGTCTAGAATGTGTGTGTGTGTGTGTGTGTGTGGTGCATTAATGTCGTACGTGTGTGTACTTATGGTGTGTGTGTGTGTGTGTGTGTGTGTGTGTGTGTGTGCGCGTACGTACGCGTGTGTGTGTAGTACGATCAGTCCTCTACCACTAACACTCTCACTATTGGATCTGGAGGGAGAAAATTGCATCAGTGGCTCCCTAATTAAAATAAATTGCTATAAGCATATATTGATTTTTCAAGCTGTGGAATAATGGTCCGGTTTTCATATCATCACCTGTAAAGCCTTCCAAGGTCAGGCTTTACATCCCCTTTGAAGGCAAAGCCCCGTTCTGTTTTGTATTGTTTAAACATATGCCCTTTAACGGAGTGACAATCATTACCCTCGCTGCTCGCGGATGAGGCGAGGAATACGCAAGCAGGAAGGAGAGCCAGAGAGGGTCGCTGGGGGATTGTCCGCTCGGCATTAGAGCTGGAACACCCAAAGAGCTTAAAGTGATATAAATGTCCCTGAATGACAGAAGAAATCTCTATGATGACTAACAGCCTCTTTGAAGCCGGCACCGCAGCGAATAGGATAGCAGCTCTGTATTTAAAAAAGGCAGGCAATTTTACAGGGAAGAAACCTCACAATGTCACAGAGTTAGTCTTAGGCGTGTAGCGACTAGGCTCGCCCAGCAGTGAGGTGGGCATCTTAATCACAATGTCACAGCTGCTTACTTTTATATTACCTTACAAACTCCAATCCCCCTTCTCTCCTGACAGGTCAACTAAAACAGAAAACCAAACAATAAAGTACCGCAAATTAATATGTTTCTCCCATGCCCCGTCCCATGTGGGTGCAATTCATCAAATTCCGTGACTGGGTGCCGGCCTCATGCATAAACTTAGCCGGGTCCCCCTTGTGAAAAATGGAAATGGACTTTCAAAGAAATGAGCAATTTCCCTGTGGAAGAATTTGAATTTGCGCGAGGCCGTTGGCGGCTGACCTGCCATCAATCACTTTACCCAAGGCAGGCCTCCAGGCTTGGAGGGCACCCAGCCAGCGGCCGTCCAGGTGACAGACACACGCCTGCACCCCTAATAGTGTGGGACCTCATGGATTTAAAGAGTTCATGTAAATTATTAAATGATTATGATTATCCTTCTGCTGTAACTTGTTTAGCGAACTGTAACACGTGTATCTCCTCCCAGGTCGGTTCTCTGTGCTAATGCCTTGTCCAGGCTTTTGGTGTGTGATGAACTCTGAGTTCTGAACCTGGTGTTTATGCATCCTTTCACGGCGCTATAGAGTAAGCCAAACATTGTCAGAGCGAGAGTACTCTAAATGGACCCATAGTATTCCATGGGAACAGCAAGGCTTATTAGAGCAAACAAGGCTCCAGGTTATGGACTCAAAGGTCCACCAGGCGGATCAGAAGAACAACCAGAGGAGCATGACCTCAGGAGCAAGACAATGCTCTGAGTACCTCAGAAAGACTTTCCTTCTGGTCAGAAGGTGACCAGGGGGTCCTGGTCTGGGCCTGGTCCCAGGGGTCCTGGGGGTCCAGGGGGTCCTGGTCTCAGGGGGTCCTGGGGGTCCAGGGGGTCCTGGTCCCAGGGGTCTTGGGGGTCCAGGGTGTCCTGGGGGTCCAGGGGGTCCTGGGTGTCCAGGGGGTCCTGGGGGTCCTGGTCTGGGCCTGGTCCCAGGGGTCCTGGGGGTCCAGATCTCAGGGGGTCCTGGGGTTCCTGGGGGTCTCAGCATCGTCGAGCCGGTGGCGGACCGGCCTGCGTCTCAACGTGTGTGACCTGCTGGTCTTGTGGGGGTAGAAGGGTTCTAGGGTGAGGCCGTATCCCAGTGCTGAGCGTCTCGTATTGATGGTAGAAGGGTTCTGGGGTGAGGCCGTATCCCAGTGCTGAGCGTCTCGTATTGATGGTAGAAGGGTTCTGGGGTGAGGCCGTATCCCAGTGCTGAGCATCTCGTATTGATGGTAGAAGGGTTCTGGGGTGATGCCGTATCCCGGTGATGAGCGTCTCGTAGTGATGGTGTCGCCCATTGTTGGGAGAGCTCTCCTCCCCATCTGCTGCAGGCGTCCAGGCCTCCTGTTTGATCTGCCTGATGAGGACCAGATGTTCTCCCTGGCTACTGCCGCTCAGTCGGACCTCTCCTGCCTCACACACACACACTGACACACACACACGCACACACACACACACACACACACACACACACACACACACACACACACACACACACACACACACACGCACACACACACGCGCACGCACGCGCGCGCATGCGCGCGCGCACACACACACACACACACACACACTAACACACACATGTATGTGTATATGTGTATGGTATATATATAGTAGTAGGGATATATATTTGTGTGTGTATTTCTATATGCTCATAATATATGCATAAACCGTGAATATTATGCATCAATCAAGTGTAAACCTTGTTCCTTCAAGATTTAGAAAACAAAGTTGGGTGAAACAATGAGGTCACAGTGTGCCACCCTCAAGGCAGCCTATAGCCTCTAGGGTGGTCTGAAGCTACACAGGCCTCCCTAAAGGCAGCCTATAGCCTCTAGGGCAGGGGTACTCAAGTAGAAATGATGAGGGGCCACAATTTTTTTTTTCAGTGACTCAAGGGGCCGGTCTGTATACGTGTGACTGAGGCCGATATATGCTCTGTTTTAGACGTAACGCGTAAGCACGTAAGATACATAACCCCCCCTTGCGCGGTAAAATATCCCCCCTTACGTGCTTAAGTGCGTCGGCCAAAATTCCTGACTATGCGACTAAAACACTACGGCCCTACGCAGCTCGCAAAGACTGTGATTGGCCAGCTTACCACATCCTTTCAGGAGTCTCACATTTCCGGTTTTACAGCATAATAGCGCCATTTTTAAAAGGCTGTGACAGAAGCAAATGAAGAATTTTGAAGAAGGAGAAGAAGAAAACACAAGAACGAATTATGATAATTATAAATATAAACAAGCCAGCGATTTCCACTTCCATGCCCACAGATTCGTTCGTTGCTCCCCCTACTGTTCTGGCGGAGAATCCCCTTGCAACACGCGCAATCCTTAAGGAACCTTAAAGGAACCGTAAATCAAAACTTGTCTAAAACAAGTCCCTTGTGTAAATTACGTGCTTACGTCTCTGCGTCTAAAACGACCCTAAATCGGCCTTGACTGCTGCTGAGATGGACTGTCTGCCTCGAGTTTGGGAGGGCTGGAGCGGTCTGTGGGCTAGAGTGCTATCTGTTTATCGTTGCAACCCCCAGCCTCGTATTGAGATCGCGGCGCGCGGTTTCAAAATAAGAGCGCCCAGCACGATTTTTTTTTTATTTTTTTTATTTTTTTTTTTTAATAATTAAAAAAACTTTTCAAAACAGCTCGAGGGCCATTAATAGACACCCCGCGGGCCACAAAAGGCCCGCGGGCCGCTACTTGAGTATGACTGCTCTAGGGTGGTCTGAAGCTACACAGGCCTCCCTAAAGGCAGCCTATAGCCTCTAGGGTGGTCTGAAGCTACACAGGCCTCCCTAAAGGCAGCCTATAGCCTCTAGGGTGGTCTGAAGCTACAAAGGCCTCCCTAAAGGCAGCCTGTAGCCTCTAGGGTGGTCTGAAGCTACAAGGGCCTCCTTAAAGGCAGCCTATAGCCTCTAGGGTGGTCTGAAGCCATACAGGCCTCCCTAAAGGCAGCCTATAGCCTCTAGGGTGGTCTGAAGCTACAAAGGCCTCCCTAAAGGCAGCCTATAGCCTCTAGGGTGGTCTGGCGCTACCCAGGCCTCCCTAATGGCAGCCTGTAGCCTCTAGGGTGGTCTGGCGCTACACAGGCCTCCCTAAAGGCAGCCTATAGCCTCTAGGGTGGACTGGCCTCCCTTCCCGGGGCAGAGAGCAG